>NC_085009.1:11965730-11980730 GCF_963854185.1 Sardina pilchardus | reverse complement strand
GGCGGCCATGTTTTTCTCTCTCTCCCTCCCTTAAAAACATACTCCCTCTAGATCGCTTCTCCTCGTAAATGTCCTCATAACGCTACACACAGATGTCACTAATCTTACACTAAGCGAACAATTAGATGAACTAAGAGTACAATTAGATGAAAACAGGTTATTCAGCAAAATAAAACTGCTATTCTGACATCAAAGCTCAAGGAGCATTTAGGATCAATGGGCCCAACTGAGCCCTGTTGCATAACGATGTTGATTGCAACAGGCTTGTATCTGGTTTGTCTCATGCCAGAAAGTCTTAGCAGAAAAATTGGCAATGTACTGTATGTCTCTCTCTCTCTCTCTCTCTCTCTCTCTCTCTCTCTCTCTCTCTCTCTCTCTCTCTCTCTCTCTCTCTCTCTCTCTCTCTCTCTCTCTCTCTCTCTCTCTCTCTCTCTGTGTGTGTGTGTGTGTGTGTGTCCCACCTGCCCATAAAGTCGTCCTTCTTCCCCGTGTCTTTATCCCACACAGTGATGTCGATGAAGCCGCCATGCTCCTCATACAGGTGGAAGTCAAACTGTTCCCGCCACTGGGGGTTCAAAGTTTTAGGTATCGTCTGAAAAGACAAAAACAGCAGTGCACAGATCAGTGGAGATGGATGAATGATTCATTAATAATAATCCTACCACAGTCACATAACATGGTTTGTCTGTCTTTTGACTCAAAATCTGTCTACCTTTAAAAGAACACACCAACTTTTTGAGAAGCTAAGCTATGCTAAGCTAGGCTAACTGTGCAAGTTAGCCTAGCGAACATGTTCATGCCCCCAGAGTGTAACACTGCAGCTGCCTGGCTGCTCTAGCTCTGCTAACAGAGATCTATGTGAAATAATGCCAGAATTCTCCTTTAACTCTGGGATAGATGACAAATAAGCTAATATCCAAAATATGCATGTTCCTGTAAAGAACAGAATCAAATAATTCATTTTTCTGGAGTCAATGGCAGTGTCATGTCATTTGAATTCTGCCCAGGTTCAGGTCTGTGGTTAGGCTACCTATCATTGGAGCCACTTTGATTAGAAATAAACACCTGCTACTTGCTGTTGTTGCCAGAGTCAGAGATCTCATGCTTTGGAACTACATTGACATTTATTTATTTAACAGACACTTTTATTCAAAGCGACTATATACGTCAACTATATCACAAAGGCCAATGTCCCTGGAGCAACTCGGGGTTAAGTGCCTTTCTCAAGGGCACAACGGTGGAAGCCGGGAATTGAACCCACAACTTTCCAGGCTATACTGCATGCCAGCCCAGCTCCTTAACCACTATGCTACCGCTGACCAGAAGTGAAAGTGGTAGCGCGGCAGGGTGTCTATCTTGCTCAAGGGCACAATGGTGACTGCCGAGGAATTGAACCCTCAAATTTCTAGCTCCACTCTGCTACCACTGACAGGAAGTGAACGTGGTAGTGCTGTGTGACTTAAGGTGCCTCTCATGCAGCGTTTATACGTCCTCCCTCGCTCCTCGATGCCTCGATCCTCACTGATCTACATAAAGAATGATGGGGGGGGAAACAATGGGATAGTCTATCCAGTGTTAGTTATAGATCAGTGGGAACGCCCCTCGAGGATCGAGCATCGAGGATCGAGGAGGCATAATGAGAGGCACCCCAGGGTGTCTATCTGACCTTGCTCTTGTACTTCTGGTGGCCCATCCTGAACTTGACGTAGGGGTCGCTGAAGCCGTTGCTGTCCATGGGCTGGAGGCCACGCCCCTCGATGAGACTGATGCTCACGATGCCCCTCCACAGCTGCGCCTTCCTGTGCACGTCGGACAGACGCAGGCTCTGGTGATGCTGAAACTACACACACACACACACACACACACGCACACAGAGAGAGAGAACAGACACATACACACACACACACACACACACACACACACACAGCAGACACACACAGCAGACACGCACCCATGCACGCACACACACACACAGCAGACACACACACACACACACACACACACACACACACACACAGCAGACCCACACACATACACACACACACAGATTTCCATATAAGCTTTTTGGAGGGAGGGTGATTCTCATGGATTCTCATGGATTCCCTCACCACAATGTAGTGATAAAAAACACACACAAAGTGCACACGTACAAGCCAACAAGGAACAGAACACACCAGAAACAGACAACATACAGTACATCAGTGCAAGAGGAATTACAGCAATCCTGGTGAATCCTGGTTTGGATACTACTCAAAAGACTCAGCATACAGTAATTATCGTGGACACATTGTCACGGCTAAAGCGTCCAGAAATAGAATTGGAATGAGCCTGTAATCTCGGCTGCAGGTGAGTCGTATTCGTGTCCATTATTATGAAGTGGATTCGTGTTTCAGAGAACAATACGGGAAGACACGGCTATATAGTTCCCGGGCAAAGTAAGACATCTGCGTTATTTGTCAAACAAACAAATTTATATAAGATATCTCTGTCTCCTGTGCTCGATTTGGAAACTCATTAGTATGGCTTTTGTTGTGAGTGCATTTCATTAAACTTTGAAAAACCCTGCCACGCAAACACGCGGCTTTGATCTGGAGGCGAGCCTCTTAATTCTTTCTCTCCAGATATTAATGCTAAGTGGCTGACTGTGGCGCGAGCAGGCAAGCAAGCAGGCACACACACACACAGACTCTCTCACACACACTCACACACACACACTCTCTCTCTCTCACACACTCACACACACACACACAACCGCTGACACACTCCGGCGCGCGTGCAGCAGAAGCAGGAGAGAGCTAACAGGAGCGCAGTATGCTAATGTAGCCGGTCGGGTCCGCGTGATGCCGCTCTCCAGCGCCTCGCCTAATTGAAAGGGCTCGTAATTGTTTTGCTGCGACAGATTGCTCATTACGTCCAGGCCTGGTGCTGGATCTTGGACGGCCAATGAGGCGGTCCCTGCCAAACTAGGCCACGCAGGACGACATGCGAGAGACTGTCGTCGCAATTTGGGGGGGAAATAATAAAAAATAAAAAAAACGAGAGATCTCCATGCAAATATCCATCTGAGTGAAGAGGCCACGGCTGTTGTAAAAGAGGGGCCTCTTGTGACTGCCTCGGGCGAGATAAAGCGTCCTCCCTTGATACGGGTACATATCAATTAAGTGTTATTTTTCAGCCATGGCATCGTGCGGGGGACCAAGCGTAACATTTTAACATTTCATCGAGTTTACAAACGATATCCTCAGGCCAAGATGTATCAAGATGTGCCAGTGTGCAACAACAGTTACATAATCTATGTTTACATAACCCTCAAGTACAACTCGAGTTTTAAATACTTACAAAGTGTGAAGATCCCCTCACTCCTTCAATTCTATGCTTATCAATACTATTGAATATTATTCCGCTACACTAAAAACTACGAAATATAGTTACACTTCAACAGGGGCTAATATATATAGTCTGGTAATGACACAGCATATCCTAAGAGTTCAAAGGGGGTCAATGTTTTTTGGTTCCCCTATTAGTTGAATTTAACTTTCCTCTGAGGTTGAATCTTTTATCATTTGAAAACAATGGGAGGTAATCCATAATCCCACTCGCCGCTGGCAGGCAGGTCCTACTGTGTGTCTACGACAGCTCAGCGTTCACCAGATCCAGCTTCATTAAAGACGGGAGGCAGGCTGAGGCGAGTAAAAATAGACACTGACGGAGGGGGGCGCCCGGGACTGGGACATGTAATGCGCTAGCTGGGGCTGCTGGTGTGGAGGTAGTTAGCTAGCGCAGCAGCTAATTCCCAGCCTGAGTCCCACCCGGCACTGGCCCAGTTTGCAGCATCAAAGACCGGGCTTACGGAGGGGGGGCGTGGGTGGGCGAGAGCGGCAGTAGGGCGTCTTCCACACACGCGCATTAAAAAGAGAGGCGCTTTCATGTTTCCAGGGGGCTCCTGGATGGCTCGCCAAAAAAAGCGAGCGCCACAGAACTGGAGCCCAAAACGTAGCGGGGTGTGACCTAACCCCATACGGCTGCTGTGGAGCCTACAAAAGAGGCTGGCTGCTCTGAAACTCGTCCTATCACACACATCAGACTTCTCGTTTCTGTAAGGCCTAGTCTCACACACACACACACACACACACACACACACACACACATACAGTACAAACATACACACACACACACATACACATCCTCGTATGTGAGTGACTGAATAGAATGAAAAAAAAGACAGGCCTGTTTGGAAAAGCTTCTGAGGAAAACTCTTAAAAGTGTTTGAGTTAAACGCCGTTCTCAACTTTTTAAATCGTGTCTGATGAGGAGTGCTTCCCCGTGCTAAGTGCACTCGGCTGATCAGCCATGAGATAATGCACCACCACAACGACATGCACGGACCAGTAAGACCAAACTGACCTTTCCACTAGCATGCCACAAGTTCAGATGAGAAATAACAACAACAAAAAAACAAATGAGTTCTGACCAAACCAAACCAAACCAAACCAATGAAGCAAAAGAAGACAAAAGAAATCGCTGAAGATGGGAAATCAAGGATCAGCTGGACAAGTAATGAGAAACTGGGACAAGAAGGAGAGCAGGAGTGGGAGAGGAAAGATAGTAGACACTCTTCCACACCCCCACATCTTGGTCAGGGTACTTGTTGTTCCCAAATGGATCTCTTTTCCGAAAATAGCGCATCCATAATAGTCTTGCAATCAAGCCTTTTTTTTCGTCTCCATTTTGAACTGAAACAAAACAATAGGGACAAAAAAAAGGAATGAGGCTGGTCCTTCCGGCCTTCCGGCTTCAGCTGAAGGTCGAGGGTCAGTTCGCCCCTGAGCAGTGAGGCCAGCTTAAAGATGACAGTGAAGAGTGCTTTATTTTCTCACTGAACAGCTGCAATATACATGCACCTTCTCCACCCTCGACACTTTTGGGACCTGGGTCAAAAAAGCAGCGATGTAAAAGTCCAGCTTCAGAAAGGAGTCCTGCCATGTATTAGTTCTACCTGTACGCTTAGCACAGGTGATTTCACCAATTTACATGACTCCGGACTTTTACACCTCTGCAGAAAAGTACAAGAGTACAAGTACACCTCTGCAGTAGTGTACGCAGACATCGCGCAATGTGACGCGTTGTCTTACCTTGTTACCTTATTCAGATGACTTGACCAAAATTTGTTTCATTCAGACTGGTCTGGTTGGTAGACCAGAATCAGTCACGTCACACAGAAAACACCTCGTACTCCCTCTCACCAGAAGAGGGCGCCATAATCCCCTCAGTCTGTATATTGCAGCACGTAGAAAATAAATGGAGCAGAGGAGATGCTGGCTGGAGCAGACTGGTCAGGACAACGGACACAGAGAAGCGAGAGAGGGGGTTGGGGGGGGGGGGGGGGGGGGTCGGGGCTTCCGACCGGAACAGAGCAAAGCACTGCAGAAGCAGTGAGTGGAAGCTGATGAATGTGCAGTTGTTGCTGTTGTTGTTTTAGAGGGGTGGGGGTGGGACACAGATGACATGCTGTAGATTACCTTACTGGACCTTTTCCAGCTCCTTCTCAATAGCATGGTCTGTAAATGAGACAAAGCCAGTGTAAACAAGCCAGCCCTTTCCATATGAGCTGCGATGAGAAGGGGCTTAAAGGGGGGGGCCAACGGGCAGCCCAGGCCAGCGACGACAGCAGGGACACACACACACACACTCTCTCTTATACACACACACACACACACACACTCTCTCTTACACAAACACACACACACTGTGCAAATTAAACATCTTATCTTCTAACAAAAGAGCTAGACACATACATATCCTGAGCAAGGTGAAGAGGCAGAAAGAAAGTGAGAGCAAGAAAAAGATTGAGTGAGAGAGAGATAGAGCTATAGAGAGAGAGAGAGAGACAGCAAGAGAGAGAGAGAGAGAGAGAGAGAGAGAAATGATATCCATATCCACACGTCATAGAACAAGTATTTCCAGTATGTGTTTGACATACAGATACTGTTCATGCTTTGCTTAGGGGGGTTACCCCCCCAAGTGAGGCTTAAAGCAGCATTAACTGGAAGCAAATACCAACGATCAGTTAGGCATTATCAACACAATCAACAAACACACAAAATAACAGCTGCCTGGAATGAGGCCTCTACATGAAAGCTGCGATGATGGTGATGTGCCCAGCAGAGCAGGAACTGGCTCCTCTTCCCTGATACATCCATCCAGAGTGGTAGATAAAACAGAGTGGCGACACTCCCATAGACCTCCATAGGAAAAAATGGCAGCGCTTTTTCCAAGTTACTTCTGCGTTATGGGAGTTTTTGGAACTATTAAAAGCCAATCTCTTAGTCAGTAGTTAATGAGTTAATTGGTTACACCCTCCAGCATCCAGGAGCACACCCCACCCTTCTGCGATTCAGCCATTCAGCGCAGGTTTTTTTGGAACTTTTGATCATGTGGCGGCAACATCAAAGAGTGTCGCAACTCTCTCTTTCAGAGTAGAGACCGACAGAACGAAAAGACCCTGGCTGTGTCTCAAACCGCCTTCTTCCCTCAGTACACTGGCTAGTGTGCACTGAGTGCTTACTTGCATTGTGCTGCACTTTTCGATGGTTAGTATCATCCCAATATCTGCACTACTGTACATACTTGAACTAAGTATTTGAAGTGTGCACGTAGGCGGTTTGAGACACAGTGTCATTCAGCTAACGTTTGGTTTCATTTCTCATTCATCAGCAAACTGTTTTTCATGGAGCTCTTGTTTCCATGTATTTTCAATTAGTTCCTACCCTCCTGTGGGAAAGTGTTTTTTTTTCTATTACTCTCCAGACCATCATAGTGGTCAAGTGGGAAGGAATTGTGTAATATCTGCAGGTGTCCAGGGGAGGGCGCTAGGAAGGACGAGTACAACGCCGGTTTGAGGTTGTGCCAGGATATGCGAGCATCTCTCTTAGCTCAGCATGGGGGCCTTGGAGAAAGTTGCAAAGAGTTGAGCTCGCATCCTATAGAATAAAGCCGTGCACAGTAACTAAGATATCAGATCAAACAGACTCACAGCAGTCCCAAGTGGGCCCATGTTCTACATAATACGGTACAATTAAATGAACAAAGCCGAAATAGCTGCATCTCGTTGTAATGAAGATACATCTACTTCTAATCAAGGAGGCCCTCCGAGATAGAAAAAGAGCGAGGGAGATTAAAGAGATGGTTTCTTTCTTTCTTTGAAACTTGTTTACTTTTTCTTTTCTTGTACTTTTCCCTCAGCCAAAGCACAGTGGCATTTGTACAACAAGCCATACGAGCGGCTTCGACTCGGCATCTGAGAAGCAGAGCGTTCAAATCTGTCCGATCTCTCTCTGCCGTCCAGGCGACATACTGGTCACTCGCTGCTTGAGAGACGTTCAAAATGGACCGATTTCAATGTCGGCTCTCAACCCATCACCAGACAACTGCACACTGAGCATCTGAGAGGATCATGCAGTCGTGAGCCAGGACTTTCAATTATGATATAACAGCAAGACTCATAATGGGACTCAAACAAGAAAACTCCTATTTCTGTTGCTTACATAAAAAAACACTACTGGAAACACAAGCTTACCATTAACTACTGTATGTACAACCTAAAACAAAAATGGGACTCAAATGAGAAAACTCCAATTAATGTTGCTTTCATAAAAAAACACTACTGGAACACTTGCTTATCATCAACTATGTACAACCAAAAACATTTTATGAGACCAATAAGACTTTCTACATAAGTCATACTGTATCATCCTGGGAAGCAGGATAGAAGATGTACTGATTTATTTGTATTTAATTAATTTATTTATTATTGATACATTTATAAAAATCCACACACAGCACTGCTAAAAAGTGCAATAAAAACATACATTACCCAAGGACAAAAGAACACATGATGCGTGGTCTCTGTGAGGCATGAAGCCTCGCTGTCTGATTTTCTTTTTCTTTTTACAAGAAGTCTTCAGAAGATGTTTGCAATGACACATTAAGGTATAATCTCCCAACCATCTGTCCAGGGCTGGCTCTAGGGGTGGGCCAGGGTGGGCTAAGCCCACCCAAGCATTGTGTCTTGCCCACCAAGACAAACCCAAGATTTTTTTTTTTTTTTTTTGCAGCTCAAACCCAGCTTGGTTGTAGATGAGTTAGTGTTGAGTGTAATGGTAGTTAGCTGGTATGTAACTGTGCAGTATGTACCTTAAGTAAACATCCCTCCTGATGCCTTAAGAGACATGATTTATAAAAATCCAAACCGTCTGGTTCGCTTGTCTCGTTGTTTGTTCAGGACATGTACAGTGTGCATAGAGAAAAAAAAAAATAACATCAAGAATCGCACAAAACCAAAAACCGTAACCCTAAGAGCATTGATATGAACCGAACCATTGGGTTTTGTGAACTGTGTCATCCCTAGTACACACACACACACACAAACACACACACACACACACAATATACCTTCCCATCCACATACACAAATACACACCTAGTCCTTCCACATACACACACACACCAACACTACCAAAAAACAAACACGAAAAAAAAAAACACTCACAAAACAAAAACCTGCATGGCAAACAATTTGTGAATCACTCAGATCCTATAACCCCACACCAAATCTGCAAAACCACACACTAATTCTCAGTCTTTCATTCAGTTATCAATTTCACAAAACACCACACACAACTCTCCACCTACTGTAACACAAAAATCCAACAGGTTACTTGATTTTTTATTATCAAACACAGCCTATCAAAATGCAACACTTATTTGCCTCAATCACTCTTCATTATGTGCAGACTTGTGTTTAAGCAGTTGTAAATGACTGCTAACTGTATACGCTAACGGTATAATCTTTATTTGCAATATAAATTGTTGCATAGTTTTCTGTGTAGGCTTGGTTGAATGCAATGCAAAATAACAAGCAGGCCTAGAATCCAACAAAATAACTTAGCCTACCAGATGATGTCCAAAAGTGTGTACTAGTGATGCATGCCAAGCTTTTAAATTGCTGATAAGACCAAACCGGTACACTCTATACTTTGAAACATTCTGTAAATTCAGCCTCATTGTTGTCAAGCTCTGAAACACATAGGCCTGAACGCCCATCTCAACGTGCTGTTTGTGTGTGTGTGTGTGTGTGTGTGTCAATTTTGATCCAATTTGAGTGCTTTACTTAGTTGCCCAACCAAAATTTCTTCCAGTGTAAACCAGCCCACCCAAGTGTAGTAGGCAGGCTAGAGCCGGTCCTGTATCTGTGTGTGTGTGTGTGTGTGTGTGTGTGTGTGTGTGTGTGTGTGTGTGAGTGTGTGAGGTGGGAACTTACAGCATCTCGGAGGTCCCCTTCTTTGGGGGTCACAGTGACGTTGAGGTCCAGAGTGCCCAGGTCATGGTCAGGATAGTGTGGGTCTTTAAGGTCAAGGGTCACATCGAGGGATCTGAAGAATCATTCCTTGACACTGTAATAAACCGCTAGCACCACATGAAATACACGGCAAGAAGCCTCATACTACCAGCTAACTGAGTCATAACTACATAACGATAGCATTTTTGCACAACTGGATAATAACACTGGCTGTTATAATTGTTTAATGTCTTCAGCTTGGCATCACTACCGTGTGGGGATGAGGCAATTCTGAGTTGCACTACCAACATTCAACACAGGGTGGCAACAAATGACTAAAGAACATACAGTATAATAAACTGTATACTGTAGTGATGCGCGGTTCAGCCCGTTACCCGCGGATATCCGCGGGTTTACCCGCGGGTCGGGCGGATTTGGGTAGGCCTAGTAGTTTTTTCTAAATATTGCGGGTGGGTCGGGTCAAAAAAGTAAACTCTCACTTGTTAACTTCCGACATATTAGGTGGCGATGCGCCTGCAATAGGCTACACAGGAGGTGTGGTCGAACGCAAACATAATTTCTCCTAAATTCAGCACCCAATTGCGCCATGCGTGACTGACTGAAAAAAGTCAATCGCGCATTGCTACTTTATGGACATGGAGCCTATGATCTGGGATATCGAAGGTTGTGCACAATGCGAGAACACCTTGCTTCTGTCATATACACGAATAAACAGCTGTGCTTGTTAAATGCTTGGCAGTGTTTAACGCAAAAATAGGCTAGCCTATGAAGTTGCAATATGAATGGAAACTTTGTTATGTCCATGAAGATGAGATTTAACACTGGCTATGTCTAGGCTGCAGATTATGGTGTGGAAGAGCGCAGATTGTCAAAATGACCGATTATTGTAACCCGCTGTTGTCCTCATGTGGGAGAATTAGGCTAATTAGGCTACGAAAGACGTTAGGTGCGTTTTTTCCTTTCCGCGGGTCGGGTCGGATTTGGGTCTGAATTCGAACATATTTTTGCGGATTGGGCGGGGCGGTTTGGATCTCCTGAAGAGTCGGGTTGGGGCGGGTTTTAAAAAAAGCCCACCCGCGCATCACTAGTATACTGCATTACTTGTACTCTGCACAATGACAATAAAGTTGAATGTAATGCAATCTAATCTAATATAAGTACTTTTTTATATTTAACTAAATTCAACAATGAGATAAAAAATAAATGATTAGAAATACACATTGGTGACTATGGTGACTGTTAGCTGGGGGGATGTAGACACCTCTGATGCTCAAGGGATTCCAGATAGACGTAGGCGGAACCCATGAAGTCGTCCTGCAGTCCGAAGTCATAATCGAAGACCTACAGCAGAACACAGAGAGCAGTCCATACAGATACACCTCAGAGGACTCAAGGCTCACAATGATACATGCATAATAAACTGCACTTACACTTTTTACACACTGTCATATGAACTGTACACACACTGCACTTTGTACTTTCTCTTGCTACTTATTAAAATTCAAATTAAAAAAAAATATTCTCCACAATATTCTCGATGCTCGATCCTCGATGGGCATTCCCACTGATCTATAACTAACACTGGATAGACTATCCCATTGTTTTCGCCCCATCATTTTTTATGTCGATCAGTGAGGATCGAGGCCCGAGGAGCGAGGGAGGACGTATAAAAGCCCAAATGAGAGGCACCCAATGTCCACTGCTTGTGCTCACAATCAAACACTCTCTACTGCCCCCTAGTGGTTTTACCTTGACATAGAGTGGCTCTCTCAGCGTGTCCACTAGCAGGGAGACCCGCTCATCCCACACCGGGTTCAGGTTCTTGTGGATGGTCTTGCTGCGGAACACCTCCTTCCCTGCTATCTTGAACTTCACATAGGGGTCACTGGTACCTGGAGAGGAGAAGAGGGGAGAGCTGTTTAAATCAGATGAAGTCAAACTGAATGTGTGTGTCTGTGTGTGTGTGTGTGTGTGTGTGTGTGTGTGTGTGTGTGTGTACACGGACTTACATGCAGTTACAGACACACATTTGGTGGAGAAAACAAACTCGTGTTTGCCTTTGCAGAACAAACGACACAGAATAAAATGCATTTGCAGTTAATTATTCAACATTACTAAAATATTCAACAACACTAAACAGCTGCAAGATCATTGTGAACATTTGCAAAACTGTGTCTTTTATGCTGCATTTAAAACAATATTACATTTCCAAACATGCTGCAGGAGCGATGTTTGTGGTTTAGAACAGAGAGGAGCTCCTTCAGCTGTAGAGATAACTGCGATTAGTTGTAACATCACAGATCCATTAACCACCTTAATTTCTCTCCGAAGCAAAACCGATTTTTTTAGCAGATTCACATTCCTGTTGATCTGCAAAGTCACAAAACCGTATTCATTTAACATTAGCATCCCTTGCAAAGGCTTAGCATGCTACACAGGTCCTCAATGATAAAGATCATCTCAACACTAATGCCAGGGAGGTTCATTTCATTTATTGCTTTTACTGAATTAGTTCTGCAGCACATACAGAAGATTAGAGACACTATAACCATAGATCTTGCAAATGAAGAAAATGCAACTGAAATTGGGAGCTGAATCTTGTTTGAGTGTGAAAGCTAGACCAGACCAATCAGCCTTGAATAGGTAATACCAACAGTGTATAATCAATGGTGCTATTAAAACAACAGTTCACTTTAATCAGCTTAAACTCTGTTTATATGCTCTCATATGTTATTTGAGAGAGCAAAAGATAAAATAAGAAGTATGCAACATTTCAAGATGTACTTCTAAACCTGGTCATCATCTCTACACGTCTTTTCTATTTGCACTTCACATCTGCATAGAGTTCTGATGAACGCATGCCGCATTGAATCTACGCACACACGACTGCTTTCTCTGGTTCAAAAAAAGTCTGTACAACCTCAGCTTCACTTTGACCCCACACATACATCCACTCTCATTCCATTCTAGCGTCGCATCTTGGGCCTTGAGTAATGCACTTGTTGCTCGTATCGTGACTAGCTACGGTGACTTAAAGCTAATAGTGGGACCTGACGCTCAGTTCCCATGAGTGTATTATCGGCCCGTGGCGGCCTTAATGACCCGGAGCTGATGTGCTTTCTGCCCTCTGCCTCTGCAGCGTCACGCTGCGTCTGTCGTGCCACACGGACTGACCCCGACTGACTCCGACCTCGCTGTACCCCCCCCCCCTCGGGCCTGCCCGCTCCAGCACCTCTGCCTCGGTGCTCTCTCCCCCGTTGTTGATGTTGTTATTTTGGGGGGCGGGGGGGGGGGGCGTGCTCAGTGAGCTCAGCGAGCACTCCAAAACAGTAGCTGTGCCTTAGCCCGAGGCCTGCGGTCATGTGACGGCGGTAAAGGGCTGTGATTGGGTGGTGCGGTGGAGCAGACAATGTGCAGACTAAATGTGCAGTTTGGGTGCCATGGGGCTCGCGGAGGGTGAGCGCAGCCTCATCTGGTCCTGCTGAGTCATGGTACACAACACAGGCATGGGTGCACACACACACTGAGATGCGCACACACACACACACATACACACATACACACGGGGATGCACACACACACACACACACACACAGGGATGCACACACACACACAGAGAGATGCACACACACACACACACAGGGATGCACATACACAGAGATGCACACACACACACACACACACACACAGGGATGCACACACACACAGAGATGCACACACACACACACACACACACACACACACAGGGATGAACACACACACAGAGAGATGCACACACACACACATGCACGCACCAACACACAGAGAGACAAACACACACGCACACACACACACACACACACACACACACACACGCACATACATAGGTACACACCGATACATACACACACACACAATCACACACAGGCACACACAGAGACACACACACAGACAGACACACAGACAGACAAACAGACAGACAGACAGACAGACACACACACACACACACACACACACACACACACACAGGCAAGCACACACACACACACACACACACGCACACACACACACATGCACACACAGCCACACAATGCTTGTATACTCTATTAGTTGGTTCTCCCTCCATTTCACTGTGTGCATGGGGAGAAATGTGCACAACCCCTGATCTTCCAACAGACAAGCCAACAAACCAGATGTGCACTTTTGCCATCAATAAAACAAGGACATCACTGGCCATTGTGTGAAAACTGTATTACTGCAATAAGCTCTCCCGAACAAGAATAATTCACCAGGCTTTGGGGAGACGGAGAGTGTAAACACACATTTTCAAATATCAGACATCAGTTGATTTCCCGTAAAGGCCATGTGCAATTTACAGTAATGGGGTATGTGCCAAGAGAGGAAAGCTGCCAGGCTTTAACTGACGCATTCAGATCAAGTTCAGTCGGGAAACTCTTTCAAAACACCCCTCTTGACTAATCTCACAGCTTAGTTTCTATCTGAGTGGTCGGGTGGGGTGTGACAGTTTTGGTTTCACTGTGGCCGTGATAATGTACGGTACTGAAGGCCGTATCATTTATTTTATTTCACTTTATTTTATGTATTGTGTCTGTGACAAGCAACACGTTGCATTTGGTCCTACAACTATGGGACTGTAAAAGGCATTTTTTGTATCGATCATTAAGTCCTATTCTTAAATAGCTTACTGCATGCTGTGTTTGTTCCCTGTCTAGACCTGAATCTACAACTCTCTGCATGTCTCAGATTATGTGGCGTATAACCGGTTGGATACGCAGATTATGGGGGATTGCTGATGGGTGAATTGAGGAACATTCTTCTTGCTCTTTGCTGAGAGCACATTTGAGAATATCCCCCCTTCTCTAAGACTAATTGTTGCACACATCATATACAATCATAATCATGTATAGTTACAGTACATTTGCTTCAAAGGATGGAAGTGTAGGGTGATTCTACCTCCATTTTCCAAAACAAATTAGCCGGACAGACAGACAGACATTATTACAACAGGGGCTGATAATTCATACAGTATACTTTGCAGTCATGTGACTACTGGGCATGACACATGGACAACAATGGCTAACGTTTGCATGTGACATCTGTTCCGTCGTGTGATGAAGTACTGCTATCTGGCATGTCGTTTTCACCTCAAAACCAACCAACTTTCATATAGTAAAACTGGCGACATCCTGGGAATATCCTTGATAAGTTTACTGGGTTTTGTTGCTGGAGAATCATGTCCTTGGCCACCAGACATGTAGCTGTCTTGTGAGGTCACATGCAAAGTATGAATACTATACACAAGACACAGCCTAAAGGATGGCAGAACAGTGAATAGATACAGTACATTCACCACGCAAATGCATTACCTTTCAGAAATCAGGGAGATGGTGATGCAGATGCACACACAAAACACGTCTACACTATCGCCAGTAGATGGCAGTATTAGCTCACTGTGCATCACTGTGGGATAACCCAGCCCATGGCCAGCGCATCAGTCAAAGCAGCAGCCCATTTGCCGCAGTCCATTAAAGCCCCTCTCCATCAGCCTGAAGGCCATTTCACAAGCCCCCCCCACCCCCCACCTCCACCCACCCACATGGCCTGTGGATTAATAAGGACACCTACTCCTACACACACACACA
>NC_085009.1:11953230-11963230 GCF_963854185.1 Sardina pilchardus | reverse complement strand
GGATGTGCTTTGTGATGGTCTATTAAAAGCCATCTTTGTAACATGTCTGAGTGTGCTTTGTGGTAAGCATTGCTGTGTTCTCATAGCACTGCTGTGTTCTCATAGCACTCTTCAGGGTGAGGACTATTGCTCCTTGTAGTACTATTCCGGTTCTTAGTTGGGCAAAGGGGGATTCTGTGAAGTAGTTACCCTGTCTAACAGAATATACAGACTGGACATAGTCAGAGTGTAAAGGCTTGTTCATTACGAGGGACTAGAGAATTACAGCTCTACCGGGTTTCTCTAAGTGTTCATTTAAGTTTTAACACTCTGAGTGTTAATTATGTGGGTGTTAATATTCCACGAGAGGGGCTATCGGGCCTTCTGATCAGGCATTTTGGCCCTGAAAGGAAATATATGGGACTTGGGGCTACTTCAAGGATCTCCATAAAGTGCTTCTGTTCACTGGGTGATTGACTATCATCACTGAGTCACCCTTTGTTGTTTTTTAATGTCTTTAAATTATTACTTTTTAAACACTTTCATGCTATTGCCATTGTATGCTTTCATGCACTATGGCCTTATGTGTTTTATGCTTTCTTTTTTATTATTTACTTTTTAAACTATTATTTGACTATTGGCCCTCTGTGCTTTTAATATAAATTCTTGTTTGCTTTTGTTTATGTAAAGCACAGTGAATGACCTCTGTGTATGAAATGCGCTATATGAATCAACTTGACTTGACTTGACCAAACTTGACTTGACTAAAGGACAAGAGTGCACTGGAACACAACAGACACAGTTTAGTAGTGTACAAAATAAACAGAACATTTATTTGCCACCTACTACTTTGCTTGATGATGAGAAAAATGTCTGATTGCAGCGCAAGCCAAAAGAGCTCTCTTGAAGCTCGTCAGACACACCAAACACAAGTGCACTTGTACTCAGATGTCCTGCTGCAGAACTTTTATTCGCTGGGATGAGGTCCCAAAACAGAAATGAAGCCTCTGTAGCACAGAGGTCAATCAGCCTGAGTTCTGCCAAGGGGCAAAAGCTCTGCCCATTAGCTGCGGAAGCTTTGTTTGTGAGCTTGGAATTAGTGGTGATGAGTTGGGGGGGGGGGGGGGCCTGGTGCAGACTCAAGGGAAACACATTACAGTTTATAAACAGTGCCACAGCATTTCTTTTGTGCATCATCACTGTTATTATTACGGTGTATTACGCAGACGCTTCTCCTATTACTATTGTGCGTTTACAAAGCACTTATTCTTTATTTCTGCTTATCATAACAGGTGGTGTTTGGTGTCGGGTTTTTGCACGTTTTTAGTAAGAGGTCCAGGGAGCGTAGAAGACTCGGGAAGAATCACAAATCTGCATTGTCTTTTGTACACATTGTATTTTAAAGTGTGTTTTTTAGCAACAAAAAGTCTCTCTATGCTCTCTTCTTCTGGACAGTAAACCTCTCAGTCAACAGTCAATCAAGTCTTTCAGACCTTCTTTCATGTTTAATTCAAATCTGCCCCTGAGAAAATGGCCCTTCTAGATTTTTTTCTGATAAACTTAAGCGATTATTTTGACATCTTGACACCGGTACATTTCCAGTCGATGTCAAGCAATCAATTTTAAGACAACAGAAAAAGGGAGTTCCCTGGGAAAGTGAGTTCCCTGAGAAAGTCAGTTCCTTGAGAACTTGTGTCTAGCCAAGCTTTGTATTGTGCAGAAAAAAAACAGAAGTGAAAGAGCAGATTTAATTTATTTCCCATGCATGTTGCAAGATCTCTATGACCTTTACTTGTCTCTTTTCCCTTTTTATGCGAACTGACACGACCGTGATATACCTCAGAATATTATTTTTACAAGCTCTATCTTCACGCAACAAAGCAGAACGCGAATTAGTGTCCCAATTTCCGGCGCCTTTCTTCCTCCGACGTCGCCCAAAGTGGTAAATGAATGTCTATAAAAACCCGCTCAGTCGAGCTCCTTGCCGAGAACCGTGCCTTGTAAATACTGCAGCAAATCTTCCAGTCAGAACATGGGCTATGAAATGGCATGATATTTGTAGTGGACACACACCAACACACACCAACACACATCAACACACAAACACACAAACACACACACACACACACACTGTCCTTGACAGCTATCTGCAGGACATTTGGACGGAGAGGCGACAACGCTAGGAATTGTGGGTTGTAAGTAGCCACACAGACAGGCTGCAAGATATTGGGGCCTCAGCAGCAGCCACTGCACGCAGCACTAAAGCTGATGGATATCTGAGAGGGGGGGCCGCAGTCGAGCGTGAACCAATCGGAGAGGGAGACCCCGGAAAAAGAGTTCTTCCCCTCAGTTCTCAAAATTGGAAAAGTTTTATTGACAGCTCAGAGCTCTCTCGTGCTTCAAACTTAGTGTGTTGTGTAGGATGTGGTTGTCACGGCGAAGTGCAGCGTGGATGAATAGCCGTTAAGGTCCAGTTCATGCCTAGGGCGGAGAATTCTTCATCGGCCACCATCACACACACACACACACACACACACACACACACACACACACATACACATACACACAGGACACACACACACACACACACACACACACACACACACACACACACACCTCATCAGTCACTGTGTGCGCCACCCTCTTGAGCCAGTGCTGAATCTGGCGAAGGGACATTTTTCCCTCAGTCACCACGAGATCAATGGAGATCAGTGCACCTCCACTGTCCACGCCGGACATTTTTTACGAACTCATAAATAGAGCATTCACATGGCTCTCCGTCCAGTGGGTGGAGAAGCATGAAATTGGAGAGCCATGTTCCCATACTGACCGCTCCATACATCCACAGAGCAGGTTGTGGTGGGGCTATTTCACACACACACACACACACACACACACAGGAGACACACAAACCCAAACACACACACACACACACACACTATTTCACAACCCGTCAAGGGACATTAGAGTGGACACCAACTTCTGTCCGAAACTTTATCAAAGTTTGTGCCAAGACAGTAAATCTAGCTCTCTGGGCTATAACTTTTCCATCGGGCATTCTGAAGAAAACACACAAACAAACAAAAAAACAACAACACAAGTCTACAAGTCTACGCCCTGCTCATTCATTCCTATCATTATGTATTCTGTTCAACTAATTTAAAGGAAATTAATAAGTGCCGCATTGGTGTATGGCTATAAACAGTGAATCCATGAGAGACAATGCCATTTCATCTCATTTGATTGACTGGAGCCACTCTACACAATGTCGATATGAGGCAGGCATCAAAGTTAATTCCCATTCCGCACACCGTCTGAACTACAAGCCAGGGCTTGATGAAGACGGATAGGAATCCGATCCTGTCCGTTCCCTCTGATTGTCCGAGAGGTTTCTCTTCCTCCTTCCTTCCCTCCCTCTACCACTCCCTCCCACTCTCCCTGCCTTCCTCCCATTTGTCCTGCCTTTTAGACGGGACCAATTGATTAGGAGGAATCAACCCAAACTTCTCTCATTTAAAGCGGGCAAGGCGCCAGCCCAGCTCAATACAGGCTCAGTGGGCCATCGCGATGGAGGAGACGAGGGAGGAAATCAAAGTTTAGTCCCACTGCCCGCTGCCAGTCAGTGCCAGGGACCTGTGCCAACCGCTCAGGCCCCATCGCACCAAAGCCATTATTCAATAACAATGGGGGGGAATACCAGGAGAGTGCCGGCCTCACTGTGATCTCAACACAGAGCTCACTGTCCTTTGGTGGGACCGGTTCCAGAACCCGGAATGTGCACGCAGTTCCGACATTCCACATTCCACAGCGGTCAGCTCACAGTGGCCCTGGCTCATCCCATGGGCAGTTGTATGTTGACTGTAGAAACAGCAGGCAATGTGACTCTCTTGTCTATAAGCACATCTGTTCCCACAAGAGGAGCAGCAAGAGAGTGATAACTACAGTAAGAAGTGTATGGGCAGATAATGAAACACAATGGACAATAGCAGTGTAAATGTACAAGTATTTGTACCAAACCACCTAAGTACAGGATGCTAGGTTCAATACAGGGGTGTACCGAATGTACCAAATGCAGTCTTTAACATTAATCAACAAAAGGCTTTTTTTTGCTTGCAGACCATGATCCTAATTCGAGTTCCTTCCTACACAAACATATTAAGTAGCAGATCATATGTCAGTTTAGTTAACATGATTCTTGTTGTGCCTCAAAAATATTTTCAGTGAATTTTAGGTTAGCCATAGGCTACCTATAGGCCTACAGTACTAAAAATTAACAGAAAATGTAACTTCACTTCAAAACCGAGGTACACATCGAACCATGATTTTTGTATACCACAAATGTACACCTCGTCATACTGTTTCCATGGCATTAAAAACTTGCAATGACCTTTGACCTCTACAGGAATCAGTATTTTGGAAGTTCTCATATCAGTTGTGATGTTTGATGTTAGCTTGTCAAATTAAAGTTAAAAAAAAGCACTCTCAAGCCCTTTCTCATTGCTTACATTTACTTAGATCATGTCCAGCCATAATCAGTGTAGATATTAACTTGTCACATGAGTATGCGTGGACATAGAGTTTATCACTGTATTGATCAGTTGATATGAACTGATCATAAATATGAGCAAATTGATTCTATGGGGAGAGCGTTCCCCACTACTATCACTAAGGGGCAGTGTGTGTCCTGTTTTCAGAACTTGCTCACAGCACTCTATCAGACTCCATGCTGCTTGAGTCTCTGCTCCATCACACAAACTATGTGCCAAACTATTCCAACCGTGTGCCCAGTATCAATGTCAACATCTATCAATGTGTTCTCAACAAACGGAATACTAGAACTGGAGCTACTAGAACTAGAACACGGTGTGTACTTTACAGAGCTGTGAGATGCATTGTGATGCTGGACTTCCTTATACTGTATCTGCAGGCCGTCCAGAAGCTATCTCTGCCTGACAATATGTAATCCGACTCCAGAAACAACCACAACATTTACATTGACAGTTAAAAAAGCTCTTGATCAACGTTTACATCCTGTTTTCACAAAAGACAAAAGAGCTCTTTTTACCTTCTCCATTTTACCTTCCACAACATATTTCCCCCCAGAGCCGTTTGTTGTGCAAGCATGTTCCCGTTTCACAGACAAGCAAACAGTCGTTTTGGCAGCGGCTGGTCTGACACCCCTATTAAATTACGGTAATGACGCCACTATTTCTTCTGTTCAGGCCTGCACCTCCATTAGCCAGCATGTTAATGGGGCACGTCAGTGGCGTTAGTGGTGGACATCACACCAAATGACTCATGCATAATGAACAGGGGACAATCAAGGCCACCGAGCACCTTGCTGTGCGTGTGTGTGTGTGTGTGTGTGTGTGTGTGTGTGTGTGTGTGTGTGTGTGTGTGTGTGTGTGTGCGTAGAGAGAGAGAGAGAGATGAGAGAAGAGAGAGGAGAGGAAGAATAGCCTGTCAGTGAGTAAATATAACCCAACCCAAGTAAAACATGATTTAAATCGTAATGGTTTAGATCCAACCTTTGTATTCCATCTTGGTACCCCAACAGAAAGGTGGCAAAAAAAGTATGGTAACAGCTCGTTTGTTTTGGTACCCTTCACAATCTCTTCTAATGGAAACGCAAACAATCGCATACCGAACTGTATCGCTCGGTGGAAACACACCACAACTTTACTGTCTCTCAGTCTTGTCCATCACAGGCTACTCAGACTTGTCAAATCAGCTTGCTGCCCTCCACTGTTCATGGTATTATTGCTAAACTCAGTCAGGTGGGCAAGAAAGGATAGAGGTTTGGTTTGTCATGCACTGGAAAAAAAAAACTTTAACAATCAAACTACATCAAACAGTTCATGTTTAAACATATTCAAATAATAGCAGCTAAGCTGAGACAAATAACTGCCAACTGTAACATTTTTGCATAAATCTGACAAGAGAATCAAACTTTGCTTATATTAGACATTGCCATAGCTTGAGGCGGTCACCCCCCACTTCATTTGCTACTTTGACTGATTCGTGTTGATTTTATGTAAACAGGATGTACAAACACGTTCACTACATTTACATAAAGCCTGTCAAACATCTTCAAGGCAAATACATCTGCTTGATGCAGCTTCATAGTGATTCGAGCTTAGTAGGGTTCAATAGAGCTACAGTTCAATGCAATACAGAATATGCATACTAGCTTTGTGGGCATAAAAAGGTACATCAGTAGTATACTGTGTATATACTGTATATACATCACAGTATATCACCAGAGCGATCCCTCTCAATAACGTATACATTGTGTGAGAGTTTGTTCATTATGTTCATTCACAAAATGGATCTGTTTATCACAGGGAAGCACAGATGGCTCATGAAGAACGGCTAATCTCAAAGAGAGATGCATCTGTAATACGCCTCATTCCTCTGTTTAACCTTGATGGTGGTTAAGTGAATAACCACAGGACACTGTGTCATGCTACCGAGTGATAGTAGTTCATTCAGTGGCGGCTTTGAGTGCAGATATTTATGAAATGTCCCTGTTGATTTGGAAATTACCACATTCTGTGAACAAATAAACAAGAAATCTCCCACAGAGAGGTTAATGTTGGAATAAATTCAAGAAAAAGACACACAAACACACACACACTCAGACTTATACACATTAATATGCAGGCAAACCCGCACGCACACACAGAAATGCACTCTCTTTCTCTCTCACACACACACACACAGACACACACATACAGACACACACACATACACACAACCTCCTGTGTGCTCAGCACTGATAGCGTTAGCGTAGCGGCGGCGTTCACCCCTCAGGGTGTTTTATGGGGCTACACGAGAGTGCAACGTGTCCCCATCTATGGCGTCTGGGAGCAAGAGACCCGGCCCACGGAAGAGATGACTCAGTCACAGCGTACAGGCCATGGCGCGGCACAGCCTTCAGGAAATGTGGACGACAGATGACGATGTCACTTCCTGAGGCCCCCCGGGGGGGAGTGGTGCCATGACAACAGCAACAGCAACAGCAACAGCTTAAAGGTGTGAAAGACCAACAAAACCACAAGCTATCCACATCCCCCTCTCCCCCACCCAGGGGCCCTTCAATGTGGTATTACTAACAGGAAGGATACGTCCATGGCACAGGAAATGAAAACACCTCTGAGTATGACACTTCCTGTTACCCTTTGCTTGTGGGTGTGGGTGGGGTGTTAACTACGACCATGAAGTGAGGAAAAAAGAGATCACACCTCTGTCTGCAAACATATGTCCTAATCAGGGGTCACTGCATAATGTGTGGGGTCAAACCTTATCAAAGCAGCCAAGAGAGAATCAGTGGCCCGATAAACTGTTCTAGTCAAAGGACAAATGTCCGCACACTGTCTTACATGCTCTCGGTTTAATGGCAAAGTACAACGTTTCGACCACTCCGGTCTTCGTCAGCTACTGTACCTTTGTTCCTTTGACTAAGTTTGTGCCCATATCCAGCACCTGTCGAAATTATATAGAGGTGCGTACATTTCTATACTGCAGATAAATGGTCCTATCTTGTCATACTGTACATGATCGGTACGTCTGAATTATATAGAGATGCATACATTTCTATACTGTAGATAAACGGTCCTATCTTGTCATACATGATCAGTACGTCTGAATCATATAGAGGTGCGAACATTCCTAATTTTCTATACTGCAGATAAACTGT
Organism: Sardina pilchardus; assembly: GCF_963854185.1. Lineage (NCBI taxonomy): Eukaryota > Metazoa > Chordata > Actinopteri > Clupeiformes > Clupeidae > Sardina > Sardina pilchardus. Next base: position 11,955,552 of record NC_085009.1, on the reverse strand, counting down.
CCTATCTTGTCATACTGTACATGATCGGTGCGTCTGAACTGTGGACAAAGGGGAATTATTATGTAATTGTGCTGGTGGTGAGGAGCTTTATGACCAAAGGCAGAGGCCAAGGGGCACACCCACCACTAATGAACTGCACACAAGTTGTCATCGCAATTAGCGCTCTGGTGACGGGTGAGGTCATCTGTGAGAGGGCGAGGTCCAGAACACACACTCTCACGCACGCACACGCACACACACACACACACACACACACACACACACACACACACACACACGCACACACACAAAGCATGAAGGAAGCACAATTAACCTTCATGTGGAGACAATGACTCCAAATGAACCCAACATTTCACCTAGTAAATTATTTCGATATTTGGCAGTGTATGAATAAAAATGAACTACTTAAGAATGAAAAAGAAATTAAGAATGAAATGCAATGAAAACGTACACCACTTCAACACAAAGAGCACTAAACTATTTGTCCAAAAGACAAACCTCCAACAAATCGTTGCCTGTCGTTTCATCCATAGCACTGTTTTCAACATTCTCAATCATGGCAGCGTGATACCACGCATACATGCACACACATGCCACTAGATGGACATCCTACACCACTTCGGACAACACTCAGACACAGGCACTTCACGTCTTCACTGGGATATGATTCATCGCCATAGACAGAGGCGCATTTCCCAAAACCATAGTTGCTAACTAAGTAAGTTATACTGTAGTTGCTAACTAAGTAAGTTAGTTGCTAACTAAGTTAGCAACTTTGTTGGTTGCAATCACTGATCTATAAAGAATACTTTCTTTATAGATCAGTGGTTGCAATGCAATTTCCCATTGCCAACCGACTAAGTTGTAACAACTACGGTTTTGGGAAACGCACCCCAGAACACTACAGCAGGATCAGGTCAGGGCACCTCCGCCAAGGAGGTTATGTTTTCACCGGGGTTTGTTTGTTTGTCTGTTTGTCTGTCTGTCTGTTAGCAAGATAAGGCCATCCTTAAAAATATTTTTGTTTGCAGTAACAGCCCCTCCCAAAAAAAATTGGGTCGGTAGGTAGGCAAATATTTTTTTTTTCAAGATTCAAGGTAAAAAAAAAAGGTTCATTTTTGGTCACGGCGATTTTGTTGGTATGAATTTAAAAACATTTGCATGTTATATATATATATATATATATATATATATATGTACACACACACACGACACACACTATATTGCCAAAAGTATTGGGTCACCGGCCTTGACCCCCCTATGAACTTCAGTCACATCCTATTCTTAATCCATAGGGTTTAATATGATGTTGGTCCAGTCTTTGCAGCTATAACAGCTTCAACTCTTCTAGGAAGGCTTTCCACAAGGTATATGCATGACTGTGTACCCGTGCACCAAGCAAGGTCCATACAGACATGGATGACAGAGTTTGGTGTGGAAGAACTTGACTGGCCTGCACCTGACCTCAACCCAATAGAACACCGTTGGGATGAATTAAAGGGGACTGAGAGCCAGTCTCCTCGTCCAACATCAGTGTGTGACTTCACAAATGCGCTTCTGAAAGAATGGTCAAAAATGCCCATAAACACTCCTAAACCTTGGAAAGCCTTCCCAGAAGAGTCGAAGCTCTTATAGGTGGACCATTAATGTCATATTAAGCCCTATGGATTAAGAATAGGATGTGACTGAAGTTCATATGGGGGTCAAGGCAGGTGACCCAATACTTTTGGCAATATAGTAATATTTCTGAACGTGACTTAACCAAAATCAGCATACTTTATAGAGGGTGCATTAACCGTATGCTATCTGCACACCTATGACTAGATCCAATTTGTTGTAACAACACACAAACACTCTTGCTTAAATTCTTGCTTTATAATGATCTTTACCTTTTGAATTATTCTTTGACTATATTGCCCTTCTCTGCTTTTATTTGTTACTATTTGCTTTGTGTCTAAAGCACATTGAATGACCTCTGTGTATAAAATGTGCTATTCAAATAAACTTGACTTGACTAAAATGTAGGCTATAGCTTTAAATATGCTGTAGCCTACTGCCAGAGAAGTAAACAAAAAAGATATTATATGAAAATATATTATGAAAAAAATAATATGTTAATTTCAATGATTTTACTGGTAACTAGATTATACGGTTTACTTGCATCCACCGCTACGACGTGTCAATGCAACCTAGGCCTACAAATCAGAGATATTACGTTGCTTTCTTTTCTCCACCAGTAGCTAGTTTTTACCACTTGAAGAATAGCTGTCCTTGCTAGCCTGTAGGCCTAGTAGAACGATCCCTTAACGAGTCACTTAACGA
>NC_085009.1:11940730-11948230 GCF_963854185.1 Sardina pilchardus | reverse complement strand
ATCATGAGCCAACCAACAACAAAGAAAACTAAGCGAGATTCATCCACCGAGACGGACTTAACAACAATCGAGGTCAGTGTGCTCGAATCGATTAACAACAAACTGTCAATACTCGAACTTCTTCACACAGATATCAAAGAACTAAAAGCCAGCCTCGACTTCTCCCAGTCACAAATCGACACACTCATGCTAGAAAATAACGAATTGAAAGGAACTGTTAACAATCTATCAGCCCAGGTAACAACACTCACCCAAGAAAACAAGAACATAAAAGAAACTATCTTAGACCTCCAGTGCCGCAGCATGCGCGACAATTTAATCTTCTCTGGAATAAACGTACCTCAAAATACTCCCGACGACCCAGAAAAAGCAGTAAAAGATTTTATGATCGAATCACTAAAGCTACCTGTGACAACAGTTCAAGACATTACATTCCACCGTGTACATCGTCTCCCCTCCAAAGACCTCAACAAACCCCCGCCAATAATCGTAAAATTCGAACATTACAAGCACAAGGAAACCGTCAAAAGCAGAGGAAAGCAGCTAAAAGGAACCAACTTTGGAATGAACGATCAATTCCCCAGAGAAATTCAGGACAGACGCAGAATCCTTCTGCCATTCATGAAGCAGTTCCGCGAAGCAGGAAAACGGGCCAATTTATCAGTGGATAGACTGTATGTGGACAGGCAACTTTTCATTGATCCCAACGTCACCACCTGGTTACAATAGCCTAAGGATCCCCACCACATCAGACGCCAGTATCCAGAACTGTTAATATGACTCTATTTTTGATTCTCTATGCCATAGTATATTCTTAAATTTCTCTATATCCCACAGTCTCATCATATATGTACATGGTTTTACACTACTCCCCCTATACCTTCATGCTTACCCTCACAATAAAGGAAAAAATGATATATAGACTTGTATATAGACTTGTCTTTGTCATTGTTGCTAGCACTTGCCACTGTATGTCACTGTCGTTGTCAGTGTTATTGTTGTTATTAGTGTTGTTGTTGTTGTTGTTGCTGTTGTTGTTGTTGCTGGTGGTGGTAGGGGTGTTGCTGCTGCTGCTACTGTGGTGGCAGTTATTGTTGTTGTTATTGTGGCTGTCTAACATGTTTCACCCCCTCTCCAATGTGTGTCTCCCCCCTCCCTCTCTCAACACTCAATCTCCTACCAACATACTACACTTACAATTACACCCATACAGCACACATACTCCACTCACATACCCTCACCTACACAAGCCCAAGCCAACGCAACTTTTCTTACTGCACTCTCAGACAAATGTTAATTCTACATTATGCCCAGTCTATCTTTCTTAACTTGGAACGTTCGCGGTGTTGGATCACGGGCAAAGAGGACCAAAGTGCTTGACCATTTAAACAATCTACAAGCGGACATATGCCTCCTTCAAGAAACCCACCTCTCCGAATCCAACTGCAACCAACTTAAAACAGCACAGTACAAGCAGGTATTTACAGCTAATTATAATTCCAAGCAGCGAGGAGTCTGTATCTTAATTCATAAAAAAATCCCTTTCAAACTGAACACCACTATAGTTGACCCGGAGGGGCGCTACATCATTATAAATATCTCTATTGACGACAATCCCATTACAATAGGAAGTCTTTATGGCCCAAACTCAGATGAACCAACCTTCTTCCAGTCCTTTTTCTCAGCCATAACAGATCTGACTGATTGCCCAGTAATAATAGCAGGAGACTTCAACACAGTATTAGATCCATCAATAGACCGATCTGATAACTCAAGAAGCAAATTAACCTGGCAATCCACCTCAACTATAAAACAGTTCATGAGTGATTGTGGCCTTGCTGACAGTTGGCGCCAGCAGCACCCAAGCAGCAGAGAATACTCCTTCTACTCACCAGTCCACAGATCATATTCCCGCCTTGACTTTTTCCTCACAAGTAACTCATTAATCTCCAATATCACCCAGTCAACTATCCATCCGATAATTATCAGTGATCATGCCCCAGTCACAATACAGCTGACCTTAGGCAGTTTGCACAAAACAGTTCCCAGATGGCGCTTTAACACCTCTCTTTTACAGGACCCACACTTTGACACCTTTATAAAAAAGGAGTGGGCATTCTTTCTAGATATGAATGACTCCCCTGAGTCATCCCCTTCTCTGGTGTGGGAAACAGGAAAGACAGTACTCAGAGGAAATATCATTTCATTCTCATCTCATAAAAAAAAGATGGAAAAAGTAAAAGAAGCTAACTTGGAGGAGAAAATTAAATACCTAGAAAACATTAACATGGCCAACTCAACAGATGAAACTCAGAAGGAACTAAAAATATATAAAGCAGAACTCAATGACATAATTAACAAACGCACTCAATTTTTAATACACAGATTAAGACAAGAACATTTCCAACATGGCAATAAATCTGGCAAATATTTAGCAAACCAAATCAACAGAAACAAAGAAAAAACTACAATAACTGCTTTACAGAACTCAGCAGGGGAAATCACTCATTCACCCAGTGAAATAAATAAAATCTTTCTTAATTTCTACAACCAGCTATATTCATCAGAAAAAGAACCTGATACAGAGGACATCAATTCTTTTCTTAACAATGCAAATCTACCACAAATAAACAATCAACAAAAGATCTACCTAGAAACACCATTATCTCAAGATGAATTTCTAGTTGCTCTAAAATCCATGCCAAACAATAAAGCACCTGGCCCAGATGGCTTCCCTGCGGAGTTCTATAAACACTTCTGGTCGATTCTAGCCCCACTATTCATCCGGATGACCAAAGAATCAAAACAAAACTCCAAATTACCAAAAACTTCTAATACGGCAACCATTTCACTCCTACTGAAACCCAATAAAGACCCAACCTCACCGTCAAGTTACAGACCAATCTCTCTAATTAACGTAGATACAAAAATAATCGCCAAAGCCCTAGCGCTCAGATTAGAAATGATTATACCATCCATCATTCACCCTGACCAAACAGGTTTTGTCAAAGGCAGGTTGGCCTCCAGCAACACCCGCAGGTTATTCAATATCATTCACCACTCCACAACGCAAAAAATCGATACGACTATCGTCACACTAGATGCCGAAAAGGCGTTTGATAGAGTCAACTGGAAATTCCTGTTTTCCACGCTAGAGAGGCTTGGCTTTGGGGACTCATTCACTAGTTGGGTAAAACTGCTGTACACCTCACCATCTGCAACTATCACCACCAACGGACTAACCTCACAAAGTTTCACCTTACACAGAGGGACTAGACAAGGATGCCCACTATCACCACTCCTGTTCACCATCTTCATTGAACCTCTAGCAGCTACCATCCGCCAAAACATGCTCATCAAAGGTATTAGGACTGAAAAAATCCATCACAAAATCTGCCTTTATGCGGATGATATATTATTATTCTTGCAAGACCCCTTAATTTCCATACAAGAAACAATCAAAGTCATCAACTCCTTTGCAAATATATCTGAATACTCAATCAACTGGAACAAATCATCTGTCCTCTCGTTACAACCTAGGAGTCAGGATGTGGCAGCCAACACACTACCTATACCCCTTTGCACTGATCACATCACTTATTTGGGCATAAAGGTTTCCCCCAGGCTGTCAGACTTATCTACTCTCAATTTCACTCCCCTTCTGAAATCAGTACAAGAAGACCTCCAACGCTGGACAAACCTACCACTCTCCATCTTAGGTAGAATATCCGCAATCAAAATGTCAATCCTACCTAAAGTAAACTACCTCTTCACAATGATCCCAGTACAACCAACCACCTCCTGGTTCAAATCTTTAGACTCAGCTGTTACAAAGTTCTACTGGAAAAACAAAACACCTAGAATAAAACTATCCACCCTACAAAAAGCAAAAACTTTAGGAGGATTAGAAGCACCAAATTTCACCCATTACTGTTTGGCTAATCACCTTCAATACGTGCACAGATGGATTCACCCCAACCAATCCGACAGCTCCTGGCTAGACATTGAACAATCCATCTGCACAGACCTCCAGATTTCTGACCTACCTTTCTGCTCCCCAACAATCAAAAAACACCCCTGTTTTAAGGCGCTCACAATTGGATCAACGCTGACAGCTTGGTGGAAATTTCATAACATCACCAACACAAACCTTCTACCCTCAAGATTCACCCCAATATGGAATAATCCCGACATCACTTGTAACAAAAAAACACTTAACTTCTGCACCTGGAAAGACAAAGGCATCACCCACTTGCAACACATTATTCATAATGGGAGTTTCTGCACGTTTGCCGATTTGGTCCAGAAATTTGGCATCACCAGAAAACACTTCCTACAATACTTACAGATTAAAGCAGCAGTCAAATCAACTATAAACACCCCAATGGTTAACCTAGAACTTTCTTCCCATACCTCACAACTAACCAACATCACATCACCCAAAAAACTACTATCAAAAATCTACAGAATTGTCACATTGACAGATGCTAAAACCAGTCTACCGTACACTAAATGGGAATCTGACCTTTCAATATCAACAGATGCCAATTTCTGGACCCAAATATGCAAGAACACCTTTCTCATGACCAAAAATACTAATCTACAGCTAATACAATACAAGACCCTCCACAGAACACATCTCACTGGGCGAAGATTGTTTCATATGGGCTACTCTTCAGACACTTGTTCTCACTGCTCACAAAATTGCCCAGACACTTACATACATGCACTTTGGTACTGCACTCCTGTTAAACAACTTTGGGAAAAGATCACTGGGCTCCTCTCCACCTTCCTTGGCTGCCACATTCCAATCTCGCCATCTCTCTGTCTGCTTGGGGACACATCAATAGTCACCCTGAACAACTTAGAATGTACAGTTTTGCTGGTTGCGCTAGCTGTCACCAAGAAAACAATCCTCATGAACTGGAAAACAAAAGAAAAAATTCACATCTCTATTTGGAAAAATCTGTTGTTAGACCATATATCATTTGAAATATCACAATATTCATCTGAAACTCACTCGCAGGAAAGCATCTCCATCTGGTCATCATTGTCTAAGTTTCTACAGCTATAACTTCACTGGCACTCTTTGTCTGAGACCCTGATCCGATGAGCACCCAACACCCACACACCCACACACACACATTCAACCCCACCCTGTCCAGTGCTGTAACATACACATACGGAGTGGAAATGGAAATCAACCACCTAATGCCCCCACCCGCTCCCATCCCCCGCCCCCACTTCCTCTCCCAGCCTGACCTTACACTTAATCTCGTGGCTCTCCTCTGATCTACCCCGCCCTGCCCTGTGTAGGTTTCAGACCCTCAGGTCAGGTGCCCCCTGCTCTCCTCGGGCTCTTGGCTGCCCAGGGGCCACCTGGGTCCGCTCTGCATGACACACCTCGCTTTTTAATGCATCACATGCTAGATGCTCACAATTCCAACCCCCACCCACAAGAACACATCCAGAGTAAGGCCAGGTGAGGTGCACCATAGGGGGCCTGAAGAGGCCCTATGTGGGCGCACGACACCTGTTTTATTGCACCACATTCTAGACAGCGGTACACACCACAAAGCCAGGATGAGGAAGATGCATGAGGGGAACCTGTAATAAGATTCCCCATCTGCACCTAACCTCTTTTAATGCATTTAGACAATGGTAGGCACACATAGGAACAGTGAGGTGTGCCTGGTCGGATCCGGTTGCCCCGGGTGTGACATCGTCTGGGGGGGTGGTGGGCATGGGGCCTTATGTGGGTCAGGGATGGGGTGCCCTCTGGCATCTCCGCCCCCCGGGTCTGTTCTCTCTGGGGCCGGAGTGGCCAGGAGATCCTCATCTACATCTCCTCACCTGCATTTACATCTCGTTCCTTGGCACTAAGCTCTACTATATCCTCAGCAGCGCCCCCCCCCCCCCTCCACCAAAACCATGCTAACCAAACCTCCATATGTGTACTCCTCAGCCAGAACAGCCTATACAATCAAACATGCGCATACCCACACACACACTACCATACACACACAAACTAGCTACATGCATATATCATTTCAGTACCCCCTTCCCCTTATGTGTCATATGTTTTGTGTCTGTATATGTTTTATGTCTGTATAATTCCTATTATTTTTCTGTATAATCGTTATGTATCCACATTAAGGTTGGTGAATAAAATTAATTAAAAAAAAAAAAATAAAATAAATAAATAAATAAAAAAAAAAAAAAAAAAAAAAAAAAAAAAAGAATCAATGTCAGCACAAGACTCCTTGCTGCGTGCCGCCATTGTTATTTGAATCAAACACTCGCTTCGGCGCTCCTGATTGGCTGCTCATTTTTTGATCACTGGCACAGGGGTTTGGATTGCCCTCGCGTCCAGACCCTTGTGTGGAGCTCAGCGAAACGCCTCTGGTGGAGCATGGCGGAACTACAAGGGTCTGGCGAGAGTCAGGCTAGTTTAGACTGGTATCACATTGGGACTCTGATGTTTGTGACGCAATCACTTGCTCTCCCTTGGCCTCTCTCTCTCTCATACAATCTGACAGTGCATGCATGCATACACACACGCACACACACACACACACACACACACACACACACACACACACACACACACACACACACACACACACACACACACACAGAGAGAGACAGTCCCACAGTGGGCAGTACACAAACACAGTATGCATCTTTCACTGGTCTTATCGAAAGAGAAAAACCACAACCGTTATAAATAAAACAGCATGCTGCTGGCAATCTCCTTCAGCAGTAGGTTCAGAACATCAAATCTTTGCCAATATGCTCTCCTCCCTGATCTTGTTTGTGTAAAAACCTCTTTCAACACAAAACAAAAGTCTATAACACACCCATTATAGCACTGACAAGATCAGCCTGGGATGGTATCAAGTTAAAAACATCAGATTTGCACCAAATGTCACATCATCTGTCAAAGGCCACATAATTATGCATCAATTTCCTAAAATGGCCTCAAGCAAGCCAACAGCAATGCACAATTTACCATTTCAAAAATGGCAAGAATTCCTCAGTGAATCCACTCTGTGCCTCTGATACTGTACAGCATACAAAAGTCCATTCCATTTGATTTTCATATAAAGCACCAATTCAATCTCTCGTCTAATTGCAAACGAATGTGCAAATGAATATGCTGATGTCTCACTGGGCAATATACGGTTTCATTATGAACTCATTACACTCGCGGTCGTTCCGATTAAGACCAACGATACGATTTCTCTTGTTGTTTCAGAAGAGTAGGCTACCGTCTCTCAGCTCCTTCCCGCCCTACTTCAGATGACTGGATGTGCCGCCAGGCTACTTCCATAGCACGAGCAATGACAGGCCAGGTGAGTGCTTACGCTCCAGTTAAACACCTTGATTTAGCAGAAGATGACCTACATTAAAACACACAGCCATTCTGGACATCGCCCCCATCTTGTTCTAGCTTGACCCAGTACATAACACTACACAAAGATTCTACTCGGTCAAACA
>NC_085009.1:11930730-11935730 GCF_963854185.1 Sardina pilchardus | reverse complement strand
TATTTCATATTTTGCCTGCTCTCGGTTCAGTGCGTTACAGTCTGATCTAGGCTGTAAGAATTTGAAGAGAGCTTCTCACATCATGGCTTGTTTACACGAATGCCATACAACACAACCTGGCTCATGTTTAAGCCAATTCACAAGCCAAAAGGGGTTTTCAAATCATCCAGCCAGCCATCACTAATTGTAAGTGTACGGTTACGTGCAGACTGAGAGTTCTTCATAATCCTGCAGCATAGGATTTGCTTTAGAGTGTGTAGTGTGTGTGTGTGTAGAGTGTGTAGTCTGAGTCTGCAGCAGCGGTCTCGTTGAAATGAAACGCTTCGCTCAGGTCAGTCACAGGACACAAAGGAGAAAAGCCCTTGGGCATAAACACTCAGTCAACGGGACAGGCTCAAGCATACTGTAAGTCTTTTTCCCCTTTTCATATGAGGTAAACACTGAGTTTGGGAAAAACAGAAATGCCACTTCTCAGAAATGATCCTTCTCCCATTGGAAATAACAGGGAAAAAAGATTATGATGGCAATAACACCCCCCCCCCCCTCCTCCTCCTCCTCCTCCTCCTCCTCCTCCTCCTCCTCCTTTAGCCACTTACATCTTCCCCTGTGATTCTGAGCTATAGTGAAAACATTGTTAAATTCTGTTTACAACTAGCCTACTCAAGTCTCCTCATGCTATTTTGAGAGCGGGGAAGCCAACCCTCCTAACCCTTCTAAATAAACCAGCAGCCCGTGCCCCGGCATGAGGAAGCACATCACAGTGAGTGACCTGAAGAGGTCAGGAGATTATGTAATTAACACGCTCCCACGCCGTCTCTCCATACATACGGTTTACATGCGGTTCCCATGACTACATATATAATACAGTACATACTGTATGCAAATCTACAGAAATGTTTATGCACACAGTCTCACACGAGGGCACAACACACTCCCACGCCGTCTCCGTGAGGGGCACCGGGAACGCAAGCGGCACGTGCCACAGCTGTCACAGCTGGAACCAGATCCACGCCGTCACAACCTCTCTGTCTGCGCCCGCTGGCCACTCTCTTTACATACGGTTCCCATGACTACACCTATACAAAGGCCTACTGTATGCAAATCTACAGAAATATTTATGCACACAGTCTCACACGAGGGCACGACACACTCCCACATGCATATAGAAACTGTGAGCCAACAGGCTACAATCGCATTAGATGATAATATCCGCACAATCGGCGGCACCTTGATAACACGCCGCACGTCAGCTTTGATATTACTGTGTATGGTCACCGCAGAGATCCAAGAGAGCGTTCGTGTTTGTGCACACAGAGAGAAATACAGTAGATGCAGCAAAATCAGGGCCAAGCCTCCAGCACATTTCCAAACAGAGCATCAAGCAGAGAGGAGAGGAGAGGAGGAGAGGAGAGGAGGAGAGAGGCGGGGGAGAGGCAGAGAGGGCGTCCCAACACATGCCCGTGCATAAAGCAAGTTGACACTCCTCCCACGCATCAGCTCAAGGAGGTTTGCCAAAGTGCCCGCAGCTTATTAAAAATAAACATACAGTGCGAGCCACTTGTATTTGCTCAGTCTCTTGCTCATACGCATACAGTCAACACAGACATGGCTCTTTCCCGAACGCAATTGACTTGGCATTAACATGCAGCTAAAAATATATTTTTTATCACTCCAGAAATGGCAATTGCTCGACAAATAAATTTGTTCTACCAATATTGCACCGACATAAGGAACAGAAAGTAGCTTCAAGCATAACTACACTTTCTAATTGGCTATCTCTTGAGAGCATCTCCTTTGTGTCTGACCTGACCTGTGGTCCTTTTTTTGATGAGCCCTTGACCAGTATAGGAAGGAGGTGTGGGAATAAGGGGCCTGGGAAAGAGGCTGAGGTAGCCGGTCCTTGTCCTTCTCTCTTGAGGCTGCTGACCTGTGACTGGACCTTGTGTGAAGTCACGGTGGGGTGGAGGCCTCACAGGCACCCACCCAGCCAGCCTCTACACGCCTCGTGAGCCGGCGGCCTCCCTTTCACTTTGTCATCTGCTAAAGGTGACATTAATTGGCGTGTTTTTATGACAGCTGAACGAAGCGCTTCCTCGCTCCTGCCGCAGTGACCTCTCTGTGGGACACCGAAACAGACGCTGGCTGACTAACGCTGGTGTCACTAGAAAGCCCTTATCATGGCATCAACTGCGAACTGTCAACACACAAACAATGCATACACCAAAATAACACAAGAGGCCCCAAGACACAGTGTATGGACAATGAAGTGGTAGTCTATTACCTCAGTATCAATTCTAACTATTGACGTTAACTAAGACATTAACTAACTATTTACTAACTACCAACTATTATCTAGGTCACTATTGTCAAGTGTGCAAGTACCCGCCCATGAGTACTTCCTACCATTCTGTGCACATACTCCTTCAACCCAAGCCACAACCACAAACCACCCTCTATCATAAAAGTTCCACTGCAGACGACAACTTGACGAGACTCTTGCAACTTTTCCCGGCAGCTCCCATATGAATGATTCTTCTCCCTTTCTGGCTCATCAAAAAGGAGAGAGGTGAGTGCGTAGGCTGACAGCTGTTTCCCACTGCTTCCTCTATTCTACCGCAAGATAAATCAAAGGAGATGAGATTATAATTACGCCCGCCGGCATATGTATTACACTTACAGGCAGGTTTTCATTGGGTTGGGTGCCATTTTTAGACTCCCAAATGATTTTGCCCTTTATTTCAGGGTGCTGCGGAGACTACGATGTCAAACAAAAATACTTTACAAAGATTCCAAAATTGGAAAAAAGCGACCCTGAGAAAATACAGTAGGTCTACACACATCATAACTTATATATAATATATTATATTATTATTACATATCTTATACATAAGATTTTTGTCAGAATGTGACCATTTCTGTTGAAGTTGTGAGTCACTGTATTCATGCACTACATGACAGGTTAGTCACAGAGGTAAATCTTCAGTCCTGACCTGTCCAGCAAATCTGACCATTACTGGTGAGATGCCAAGTGCAGCCAACCTAAGTGTGCATAATGGCACAGAACCTTTGACATCAATCTATACCACAGGTGTCAAACTCAAGGCCCGCGGGCCAGATGCGGCCCGCCACGTCATTTCATTTGGCCCGCGAGAGCTTTAAGGGTCTGATACAGTATGTGGCCCGCGAGAGCTTAAAAGGTCCGATACAGTTTTTGCGTATAGGCAATACACTGCAATACATTGCACGCATGCGAGACTGACAGGGAGGCAACATCAACCACCTTCCTCTATGATCAGTGCAACTGGCTACATCAGATGTGATAGCAACGTGTACGTGTGAAAACAAAATAGACCAGTATTCTTAACTATTTTTGCGAACGGAGCGCCTAAATTACGCGCTCGGTTTAGCCTGCCTGTGAAACGCATGATTGTTTGAAGTGCGTGTGCTTCTTTGAGAGGGAAATCGATGTAAGTTGTAAACTAGCCTACGTGATACGTTTACGTCTACGTTTAAAAGGCATGTATAATTGTGTGTAGTCCTATTATCCAAAAAATCCAGCTCCAAATCCTTGCTAATCGAGCAAGTGATTGTTTGGCCAAAAGCGAAAGTAAGTCTATTCCGACCGAGACGTGGTGCATTCAGATCAGGCAAGCAGAGGTATGCTAGAAGTTTGTAGTAATCGCCCTGTTGCTTTGCATTTTCATTTCAGTTTAAAACGAACAAGAATCCACACAACACCTTTCAACTTTAAAACTTCAGAGAAAAAGTCCACCGGGACCGTTCGCTTCTACTGTATGTGTATGGAACGGTGTAGGCTAGTGACGCATTTCATATGGATGCACTTTTTGACATGACAGTTAGCCTACTCGTTTGCATCACTTGCTAGATGTAAAACTGTATTTCGTTACTGGTATTTCACTCGTGCAATGACAGTGAAGTTGAATATACTCGAATCTTAAAACTCAGAAATATCAGGAAAAAAAAGAATCCATGGCATGATCTCTTCCTGACTGACCAGTGACCCTCATTGAAAAGTCAAACTGTATGGAACTGACAGTGGTGTTTTGTTTTTACAAAACATAACAATAATAAAAAAGAACATGTCATGCTGATACCTTTTGCTCTTCTCGATTTTAGAAGTTTTACCGATGCTATAGATTTTGTGGCTGGTGCTACAAATCTTAGAAGTTACATCTGGCCCTTTGAGGGCAACCATTGGGCTGATGTGGCCCTCGGTGAAAATGAGTTTGACACCCCTGATCTATACTGACAACCCATGGAATGACATAACTAACCCCTAGACATGCGAGCAACTTCTCCATGCCATTCCACGGATTCCCACGGCCTAGATGGGGATGAAAGTGTGTTCAACCGGAATACTGCGAGCCCCCGAAGCCTCTGAGATGTGTGGAATCTTGGAGAGCATCTCATGCTGTTAGAAATTTGTTTACATTCTATTTATATATTGCCGAGTGTCACATTCAGGGTGTACTAATGTTGTGTGTGACTGCACGACAGCAGCTTTTATGTCAGCTTCTCTTTATGCACACAAACAGAAATCAGAACATCAGATCTGTAACCACTGCATCTCCCCAAAGGAACCGACACTCCATCTTCCATCTGGATCTGCACTGATAACACTTGTGCGAGGAATAGAATAGCAGATACAAACACATGGAAGTGCATTAAAACCTAACTGGTTAACTGGTCTAACCCACTTTCATTGAACTATGCTTAGCTAGGCTAACCGTGTCTGTCTTGTTTGTAGCACACACAGACAAGAGAAGGTTATTACGCATCCTCTTATCTAACATGTAGTGCTGTGTAAATGACAGATACGCTTGCTTTCCCAAACAGTTGGCGTGTTCCTTTAAGGACTGCTGGGTCTGGGCAGAGCACCAGGGAAGAGTTGAGGTGAGACTGTGCCATCATCACCAGAGCCATCGCCTATTGCGCTCTCCAATAGCTCTCCAGTATTTGTTTTGAGTGACCATATGTGG
>NC_085009.1:11908230-11923230 GCF_963854185.1 Sardina pilchardus | reverse complement strand
AAATGCAAAGCAACAGGGCGATTACTACAAACTTCTAGCATACCTCTGCTTGCCTGATCTGAATGCACCACGTCTCGGTCGGAATAGACTTACTTTCGCTTTTGGCCAAACAATCACTTGCTCGATTAGCAAGGATTTGGAGCTGGATTTTTTGGATAATAGGACTACACACAATTATACATGCCTTTTAAACGTAGACGTAAACGTATCACGTAGGCTAGTTTACAACTTACATCGATTTCCCTCTCAAAGAAGCACACGCACTTCAAACAATCATGCGTTTCACAGGCAGGCTAAACCGAGCGCGTAATTTAGGCGCTCCGTTCGCAAAAATAGTTAAGAATACTGGTCTATTTTGTTTTCACACGTACACGTTGCTATCACATCTGATGTAGCCAGTTGCACTGATCATAGAGGAAGGTGGTTGATGTTGCCTCCCTGTCAGTCTCGCATGCGTGCAATGTATTGCAGTGTATTGCCTATACGCAAAAACTGTATCGGACCTTTTAAGCTCTCGCGGGCCACATACTGTATCAGACCCTTAAAGCTCTCGCGGGCCAAATGAAATGACGTGGCGGGCCGCATCTGGCCCGCGGGCCTTGAGTTTGACACCTGTGCCTTAAGCTATAAATACCATTTCTGCACAAGAATGCCGCAACTTTATTCAGCTACATTCAAACAATTCTGACAGCACAATAGGCATGTCGGTCACGCATATCCCTCCACTTGCATCTAGTTTCAGCAGACCCCCAGTGAGACTATGTTGATGCAATGGAAACAGGTGCAGGGGTTGAATGGAAAGACACACACACACACACACACACACACACACACACACACTCACACTCACACACACACACACACACACACACACACACACACACACACACACACACACACACACACACACACACACACACTTTTGTTTGCGATGACAGGCACAGCCAGGAGGGCTGCCCTGTTTAATTGTGGATCATGTTTTGGCAAGGCCCCCTCACCAGGCAGATTGTGTTCGGCTGTCCACCAGAGTACACTCGGCGTGCCAAAATAAAGAGACAATCTGATCTGATATCAAATGGGCTACGCACTTCAAAAAAGAGCCGAACTACTGAGGCTATATCACCAAATTATAAAAACAACAGCAACAAATATGGAAACCTCTCCCGGCACAACTCCGATATCAATCACAGATCACACAGTCGCTGAGGAAAGAACTCATATAGTCTAGTTTTGCATTTCGTCTTTCAACACCAAATTATACTGCAGAGAGAGAGACAGCTGCACTCATCAACGTCAGGACATGAATTTCCCACCACCGCAATCATCTGACAACTGCTGGATAAGCTACCTGATGGCATTCCCTTACAGTAATACCGTTTGCCTAGCGCACGAAGAGGCGTGCCGAAGCCACCGTGCACCAGGCATACTGAGAGCATATTTTAGTGGCCGGCGGGAGGGGTTCTACGTTCTTTAGTGGCTCTTTCAGCGGGTCTCTGAGAGAACGATGCTGTGACAGAACGTACGGGGGTGTTTCAGAAAGGAGGGCAGATTGATTTCAGACCCTTCCCAGGGTGCCGAGCTGCAGGGAGCTTTAATCCACCTTCTGCCCACTCACTCTTTCTCTCTCTCTCTCTCCCCTTTCTTTCCCACTCACTCATTCTCTCTCTCTCTCTCCCCGTCTTTCCCACTCATTCTCTCTATCTCTCTTTCTCTCTCTCTCCCCTTATTTCCCACTCACTCTTTCTCTCTCTCCCTTTCTTTCCCTCTCTCTCTCTCCATACCTCTCCCCTTATTTCCCACTCACTCTTTCTCTCTCCCTTTCTTTCCCTCTCTCTCTCTCTCTCTCTCCCCATACCTCTCCCATTCTCTCTGATTGGCTGATGAGGGCCGGTCCATTCAGCGGTTATTTCTGTCCACTCACTCTCTCTCACACACACACGCACGCTCACACAGACACAAAGGGGGAAGTGTGAGAAAGGTGCGCCGGCCGCCGCCGCCGCCGTGGGACTCGAGCACTCACGCCACGACCGGCAGGCAGCTCCCCGAAAAAAAGCATTCTACAGAGAGAGAGCCACTGTTGAGCCCTTAATGCAGCACTGTGTCCCAATCACTGGGCATTCAGTTGAAAAAGCCTCACTGAAATGGATCAAAGTGGCACCCTACAGATAGGGAACTCGGCTTTCAGTTCAAGCCCAAGCAAGATGTGGCTCTCCGTTCAAGGAAAAATGTGATGAGCTTTTCAAGAGCACAGCGGAAAATATGAGCAGCAGAAAAAGGCGGAAATAAAGCAGACCGGCGGCAACGCTAACGTTAGTGCCGCGCTAAGTGCCACATGCTGTACCAGTAAATGAGTCCTGGTCCCTCAACAGTTATGGCTGCTGACAGAAGTGGAAGCTTGTCAGAAAAAGAAAAAAAAAAGATTGCTTACGCAGGGATTCTGTCAAAAGATATTTTTAAAATCTGTCAGCTGGTTGAAAGCTCTCAGGGGACCATTCAGAGTGAAAGAGTGAATTTCTCGGCCTCCATTTCCCTGTCATTTACATAAAGTTTTGAATCTAATCTTTCAAAGTTTTTTCTTTTTTAATCATAAATAGAGCGAACAATACAGAGGTGAGTCACAGGAGCAACCACTGTGGTGAGCCAACATTATCCACACATCTTACTTTCCAGCTTTCTCTCTCACACTCAAATACGCTAGCACACACACACACACACACACACACACACACACACACACACACACACACACACACACACACACACACACACACACACACAATACACACACAGTGTTTCAAACTTTACTTTACACCAGCTGAGTCACTATAGTCACTATATAAACACTTCTGTATGTATTAGCAGACAATCTGACAAAGATGGCCGCCAGACAACAATTAGGGATGGCAGGCAGGGAAGGAAGCAGCTT
Source organism: Sardina pilchardus (assembly GCF_963854185.1). NCBI lineage: Eukaryota > Metazoa > Chordata > Actinopteri > Clupeiformes > Clupeidae > Sardina > Sardina pilchardus. Next base: position 11,920,304 of record NC_085009.1, on the reverse strand, counting down.
CAGCTGCCAGCAGAGTCACGAGAACTTCTCTAGACGGCTCACGAACGACAGCACAGAGGAGGATGATGCCACCGCTAACAACCCTCCATCGAGGGAAAGCCAACTAAATGTCACCGAGAGCGGCACCCCCCCAAGTTCAGTGAATTGGATCAAGCGGGAGGAATTTGGATATTTAAACCAGTGGCCATTCCTTAATGAGGCCCAGGAAGTGGTCGAGCTTATGTGCTCCATCAATCAGGCTATAATGACCCCGCACCTCCGAGCGCCGTCGCTAGACCGCTGGGCCCACGTGGCCTCCGTAAAAGAAAAAAAGAGGGCTGAGACGCGACACTTTTCCTGGGCTTAAAGGTGGCCCGGTGTCAGGCCCAATTAGAACGAGTGCACCATGACAGCAAGGGAAGCCTCGACACAGAGAGCGGATATTGTTCCAGTTAGTCTGGATGTTTAACGGAAATCTGTTCAGTCGGGTAATGAGAAGGTCCTCTGGGGTGAAAATTCCGGTTGCGTCCAGGGGGTGGGGGGAGGGGTGGTCTCCGGTGCGGGGGCTCGCCAAACCAGGGGGCCTCGGCTCTCGCCACGGGGACGGCGGCGCGAACAGATGGCGACGTCTCACACGCCGAGAGACGATCAGCCCTCGCTCGGCGAGAGAGAGAGTGTTGTCACGGCTCTGAGTGTGCACTCTCCAGAGCTGACATACGGGAGTGCCAAGCCGACGTGAGATAAACAAGCACTCCCACCACCATCGCAGAGAGAATCGCAAATAAGGCAACGGCAGTTTTGAAAACACATTTATGAACCGCAAAACTTTAATTTCTTTTAGGAGGAGTAGTGCGCCACTTGTCTTTTTGGGGAACCCAATTTCTTAGTTCCATCTTCGAGCTTCGGCATGCATTGATCTCCTTATACCCAATGGCTTTGTTTGGTGACTGCGAGCCTCCAGCACAATGATGGATGATTTGTGTGCAGATAGCGCGAGGGTTTAGCTCCTGCCGTGCCTCAACAAAAAAAGGTGAAAAAATGTATGCCGCTGCGGGATCAATAGATATCACAACACGTAAACAACGCTGGGCTCCCGTAATGAAAGATCAAAGGAGAGAAGAGGAGCTCGAACGAGACAGACGAGACACAGATTGGGCGCGTGTCTGTGAAGTGAAAGACAATAGGCCCGGCCTTGCTTTTAATTGAACATCCAGGGGTTGTGTAACAACTAGTCTCACCAACACCACCATGGAGACAGAGTTACGACACTCTACTCTCCGTAAGCAGAAAAAAAAGGTCCAGTTACTTACCTCAGGGCAGCCGACGCAGTCGATTCAATCAAAGATTATCTCCTTTCACACACTACTTTATGCCTGCGGTGGCGTTTCGATAGGGATGGGTTTTATAATCTGGATTTCAAGCACAGCAGGAGGTTGGACAGGGCCAACGATGCTAAGCATCAGCACTGCCGTGAACACCTGCGTTACAGTACGACTGTGCACTTCAGGAGACGCCCAGCAATAATGTGGTTGGCATCTGTGCAAACCAAATTATCTGTGGCGACGCAGCAACTTTCATGCAATTGTTATGGAAATACAGTGTAGTTACATCGAGTTCCAGAGGTCCTCAAAGTAGCTATTTTGCTCAAGGGCCTAAAATCAATCTTAAGAATAGTTCGACTGTGAAAACATAAAACATATTTAGTTATTTTCTCCACAGTTCCCATACAAAACAAATACCGTAGAACAGTTAGAGTAGCAGTTAGAGAAAATTGCTTCGCCTTGCCGCAGTTTCATACTGTCTGATAAGGCCGAGCATACCCACCACCAAGCGTTAGTCTCAAAACAAGAAATTGAAGTCAGCGAGACAATAATCTGATTGTGAAGCGCTTGGTATTCTACTACTGCATGGCATTGCTTTAGCACCTTGTCCATAAAACCTGACCTGCTAGGGGAGATTGAAAGCATGGTCTAGACCCCCAAATCAATATGACAAATCTGTTTTAATGCTTTTCCAAGAGGCAAGGGGAAGCTTTATTTCTTTACACTTAATATTTCAATGAATCTCCAGGCGAGTGAATACACTCTCCATGGATTTATGTACTCTCCCCAACACCACTTATACACAACAGTATATTGTTGAAAACTGTGACATTTTACAGACCAAACAAGTAATCAATTAAACGGTAGACTAATCCACTATGGAATAAATATACCAAAATAATCATAAAGTCAAAGCCTTAACTTGAGATAAGATTGGAGAGGACAGCTGTCACTGTACCACAGGATATGCTTCAGAGTTTATATTATAATAATTTTACTTTCCACTGCAGACATTTGACTACAGAGAGACAGAGAGAGAGTGAGAGAGAGAGAGACATCTTAATCTTAGAAGGAAAAAGGTCAGCTCTTCTACTCTACAGATAAATCACAGATTCGCCCTTTAGATATAATAAATATATAACCATCTAAAAATAAATAAATATAACCATGCTAAGTCTGCAGTTTAAGCTGAGCAGCCAAGGTGACAGCGATGAAGAAAATGAGAACTGATGCCACCTTGAAAAGTCTTGAATTATTTAATGAGCTTCAAGGAACCTTTTTTTTAAAAAAAAAAAAAAAAAAAAGACAGCCCTTCTGGAAAATGACAGCAATGGCAGCTATGCAAGAGCACCTCTGACCAAGAAAAAATTACATTCCTAACAAATTCTTATATTATTACTACTGATTATTTGAACGCCAATTCTCTCCACGCTTGATATTTTAATAAGCAGCACATACACTAGTTCCCAATGCCTACAGTAAGCAACACGCCTGGCCTCCACACCATGGCATCCTCAGCCATCCACAAGACCCATCCATCCTATAAGCAACCCAGCCCCTGCCAACGCAGACTGGCCTCTGCCTGGGTCAGTAGTGCTGGCCTGTTATCGGCCTCTAATGAGCGGAGTTGACTCAAGGGGGTTAGTGTCCCCGCCTGCCCCCCCATGCTATGAGCCAGCTGAAGGGGTGCCTCTCAACATCTCTCCTCGATGCTCGATCCTTGTAGGGGCGTGCAGTTCCCACCGATCTATAACTAACACTGGATAGACTATCCCATTGTTGCTGCCCCATCATTCTTTATCTAGATCAGTGAGGACGAGGATCGAGGAAGGAAGGGAGGATGTATAAAAGACCAAATGAGAGGCACCCAATGGCTGGGTGGAACTGGAGGAGGAGAGGAGGACCACTAATCCAGGCCGGGGTCATCACTGCAGCACAGCAGAGTCTGGTCCATCACCGCTAATGGACAGATGCTGACCATCAATAGAATCACCATCAATAGAATGTCACATTAGGTTACAACTCAGAAAGGCTGAGATGCACAAGAAAACGACATAAATTACTACAAATCTAAAACATAAATCAAAAATGTAAAAGCTTGAGAGTCTTTTTTATGACTAATTTAGAGAGATGATATAATGACTATCCACTACTTCTGGCAACAAAGCCCACCCCTCTTGTTTTCTCAGTCTTCTTGACGTGATCTCTTCAGTGTTGTACTGTAGGCCTACTGCCATCAAGAAGCAGACTGCAGTCAACAATTTGATTTTATTTTTATATCAGCCCCTAACTTTGTGAGTGTTATCTGCTGGGGGACGGATGGCCAGATAAATCCTCGCTGCCACGTCAACCTTGGGAAAGTGCCGCGCCGCGTGGAGCTGTTTTCTCTCTTCGGCGTCTGGATTAGATTCGGAGCTGACAGGGGGGCTGTAAAGTGTGACAGACTAGACAAATATCTTTTTTACAAAGCGTTCCGACGTGTCTTTCTCCTCCTCAGCGCCGTGTTGTTCCTGTCAGTGTTGCACTCACACGGCCATCATTGCTTCTACAAGGACTCAATTTCTGAGACTCTGAGAATATCGACAGACTATTCTCTGACATGTCGATTTATTCTCGCAAAAATCATCAAGGACTTATCATGGACTCATCAATGTATTATTGCGAAATCATCATGGACATGCTAGACCAAAATATGTGTGTGTGTGTGTGTGTGTGTGTGTGTGTGCGTGTGTGTGTGTGTGTGTGTGTGTGTGCGTGCTTTGCGTGCATGTTTTAATTATACGCGCCACAGTGGTCAGTGCAAAGCCACCGCTGTGCTCAGGGCCTTGGCTTCTGGCCCTAATGGATCCCCACTGACTTCATGCAGCTCATTACTCCAGCGCTCCGATACAGGGAGAGGATTCCTGAGATCGCAATCTAGAACCAGATCTAGAACGTATAACCAACGGTACACTCTCGAATGACCAGCAGAGGTAATGAAGAGCTGGCCGCAGCGTGTGTTCACTCTTCTTCTGACGAGAAGCGTATCGATATTCAGCTGATACGACATGCTTCATGGACAGCAGCTCATTAACTTCTTATTGCCACGATTAACGGACTCCGCGTAGCCCAGGGGGCAAAAGAATAATAATAAATGAAAAAAAATAATAAATAAAACACTTAAGTCCAATAAAACGCAAGGCCTTTCATAACTGCTCCCTCAGAGCACTTAGAGAGAGAGAGAGAGAGAGAGAAAGTCTTGAATACACAAGAAGCTAGAGAATATGAACTGGGACTCTGCGGTAGTAGTGGCATTCGGAGAGAGGAGCAGAGAAGCAGAGGGCGTCTGAGGGGACGAGGAGCACGGAGACGGGGCTGACCTGACGAGACCGGGCGTGCCAGGGCGGAGAGGCTGAGCGACACCGTGTGTGGACCGACCCAACAGAACACAGGGAGGGAGCTGATACACACAGCAGACAGTAAGCTAGGAGGAGTAAACAAAGGGGAAGAAGCCCCATCACACACACTGGGTGTGCGTGCCTGTCTACCTGTCTGTCTGCCTGTCTGTCTGTCTGTCTGTCTGTCTGTCTGTCTGTCTGCCACTCTGTACTGAACAGAGGAGTCTGGAGAATATGACAGAGAGAGAGAGAGAGAGAGAGAGAGAGAGAGAGAGAGAGAGAGAGAGAGAGGAGTGCAGAAAGACACAGTCCAACATATGAATGAGCGTGAAAAGGTCAGGAGAATGGAGGATGGGCCGTGTCCCTGGCAGAGGTCCAGTTCCTCGGCTGTACAGCCTTTTCCGCCGGATCTCAAGTGTGTGTGTGTGTGTGTGTGTGTGTGTGTGTGTGTGTGTGTGTGTGTGTGTGTGTTTGCGGGAGCTGGGTGAGGAGGTCGTTCTAGAGCGTCAGGTGCTGCTGACACTGCAGACGGCGCTGTCACACGCCCTGCTGCTCTCGCCCCGCTGCACACACACAACCTCCCAACCGCACCACAACCGGCTCAGCCCAGCACAGTAAAGAGGAGAGGAGGGGAGGAGAGGAGGGGAGAGGAGAGGAGGAGAGAGGAGAGGAGAGGAGAGGAGAGGAGAGGAGAGGAGAGGAGAGGGGAGGGGAGGAGAGGACAAGAGAGGAGAGGAGAGGAGGAGAGAGGAGAGGAGAGGAGAGGAGAGGAAAGGAGAGGAGAGGAGAGGAAAGGAAAGGAGAGGAGAGGAAAGGAGAAGGGAGGAGAGAAGAGGAGAGGCGTGGAGAGGAGTGGAGAGGAGAGGAGGGGAGAGGAGAGGAGAGGAGAGGAAAGGAAAGGAGAGGAGTGGAGAGGGGAGGAGAGGACAAGAGAGGAGAGGGGAGAGGAGAGGAGGGAAGAGAGGAGAGGAGAGGAGAGAAGAAGAGAGGCGAGGAGAGGAGAGGAGAGGAGAGAAGAAGAGAGGCGAGGAGAGGAGAGGAGAGGAGAGAAGAAGAGAGGCGAGGAGAGGAGAGGAGAGAAGAAGAGAGGCGAGGAGAGGAGAGGTGAGGAGAGGAGAGGAGAGGAGAGGAGAGGAGAGGAGAGGTGAGGAGAGGCGAGGAGAGGAGGGGAGAGAAGCAGAAGGCCCAGCCAATTAGATCAGTGCAGATCAGTGAACTTGACTGCACCTCCCTAAGCCCCCCATTCCTACCTGATCAAATGAAACAGTCTCTCAACATCACGCCTCAGATGCTCATCTCACCACGTCTCTATCCACAGATCCTGATCACATTAACCCTGTAGTCTCTCAACATCACGCCTCAGATGCTCATCTCACCACGTCTCTATCCACAGATCCAATTACAGCGCAAAGGGCTATCAACATAACCAGGTTCCACCACAAAACAGCACCTCAACCAAGGGACACTGATGTGGCCTCACAGTTCCCAGTCCTACACCACAGAGAGACGCAATCTCACTGCTGATAATAACAGCACATTTGAGCTCATTTGTGATAAGTGCAAAATAATATATAAATATATAATACAAATGAAAGCAACACTAAAGCACTTTTCCTCTGTCGCACGCACGCTATTTGTTTATCCAGCAAATAAGGATGTCCACAGAAAAGGCAGAGTATTTTGCATGATTTTGTGAAAGTATGATGTATTGCGACATAGAAGCAGTTCAAATTCGTAGTTTCTTATGTCTCATTTAATTGAACTACAGGTACGCTACACCCGATCTGGTAAAGTTATATAGTGCGGTTATAGTCGATAGAGGGCCGCGAAGTGAATGCAGAGGTGCTGTTCACCCTGTTACGAGTTGATGAACCGCTGAAATGATTTTGGAAACATTATTTTAAGGTACGAAAAACTCTTTGGTGTTGCTTTAACTAAATATGAATATAAAATTGCTAATTCTGCACTGCATTTGTGAATTTGATGTGTGTCTATTTCAGGGGCGTGCAGAGACCTTTGAAGGGGCCGGGGCTCAAATCTTTTAAAAAAGGGAACATGGAACAACATTTTCAGAAAACTGCGTTCTTTTCCTGTCTTTAGTGGGCATCTTTGCACTGCAGAATATAATATAATGTTTTATAGAACATAATGCATACGAAAGCTAGAAAAGATACACACAATTTGAATGGTCTGATGTGGGATATTGGCGCCATGACCACCATCACATCACATCACCTCGGGCCAACTCCAGCGGGAAGGTGGAGAAGGTGGCGCACCTGACTGGCAGCGCGGAGGGAGGACAGGTGCCATCTCGGCATCACTCTGCGCCAGCGCGCTTCTCCTGCACCGTCCCTGATGATGGCAGACGTGCCAATCAATCTGCCCGCCCGCCGCACTGCCCCCACAAGAGGGGAGGAAGGAGGAGGGGGGGGGGGGGGGGACTCAAGGAGGGTCAGGAAGGTTGATGGCAGAAGGTGTTGCTGGGGGAAGAGTTTGAGAGGGTGTGAAGAGGTGTGGAGATAAGAGAGCGAGAGAGAGAGAGAGAGAGAGAGAGAGAGAGAGAGAAAGTGAAGATCAGGGAGGAGAGGATGTTGTAGTGTGAATAAGTGAGATAAACGCTCAATCAGCACTTACGCTTTCAATTCACACTCTAATGTGCGCGTAATTACGGGATGCTTATACACTTAAAATCCGCTAAAGCGAGCTTGATGACAGTGTGTTTTCTCTGTGTGACTGAAGTGTGGATGTGAAACAGAGGCAGAGAGGGAGAGGGAGAGGGAGAGGGAGAGGGAGAGGGGTATGTCTATGTGTGTGTGTGTGTGTGTGTGTGTGTGTGTGTGTGTCTTTGTGTATGTATGTGTATGTGTGTGTGTGTGTGTGTGTGTGTGGTGTGTGTATGTGCGTGTGTGTTTATGTCCATGTGTGAATGTGTGTGTGTATGTGTGTGTCTGTGAGTGTGTATGTTTGTGTCTGTGTGTGTGTGTGTGTGTGCGCGCTGCCTGTTGCAGTGGACTGCACAGAACCGGTCCTGATGCATCTGCAGGAGGCTGCCAGCGGTACACAGGAGGGAACCCCCGACCATCTGGACCCTCGTCCGCTCTGCCAGCCCGTCCGCCAGGCGGGCCGCGCCACTACTTCACCCTCGCCCATCTCGCCGAGGGCACCGTGCCACCGCCTCACCCATCTCACCCTCACCCGCTCATTAGCAATCCAAATGCCACACAGCCCATGCCCATCAACAGATCACTCTCTGCAGAAAGGCTGTAAGGTTATTTCTGTTTTCTATTAGGGGTGTCTCTTGCACAGGTGTTACGCTGTGAAATGCGATTCAACTACTATACGGGTTCAAACGGGAGCACCTGTTTACACACACATTCCAATTACTTTTGCATTATCTCCTAGACGTGGTGATGAAAACGAACTGCTCCCATCAACAGCAGTAAAAAGCCAGAGAGACAGAGGAAGAGAGGGAGAGCGAGAGAGAGACAGAGTAAGAGAGGGAGAGAGAGAGGGAAAGAGGGAGAGAGAGACAGAGTAAGATACAAGGATACAAGGATGTCTATATGTCACATGCATATGATTATTAATGTAAAGAATGCAGTAAAATTGTCAGAGAGGGAGAGAGAGAGGGAAAGAGACAGAGTAAGAGATTGAGAGAGAGAGAGAAAGAGAGACAGAGTAAGAAAGGGAGAGGGCGAGAGTGGGAGTTGCAGTAACACTTAATATCAAATAAACATACCACACTATAATATATGCAGAAGTACCAGCTCAATTATGCAATGAACATATGGCTACTATAATGTCCTCGGGCCTCATGGCCGGCTCTGCACGGCTCAGTACACATGCAGGAGCCACACTGCACACAGTGGCTATATACAGCACTGGGGAGGCTGCTGCTTTTCTTAATGGGCTCCTGCTCCTGCTCCTGCTCCTCCTCCTGCTCCTGCTCCTGCTCCTCCTGCTACTCCTCCTCCTGCTACTCCTCCTCCTGCTCCTGCTCCTCCTCCTGCACCTCCTGCTCCTCCTGCTCCTGCTACTCCTCCTGCTTCTGCTCCTCCTGCTCCTCCTCCTGCTCCTGCTCCTGCTTCTGCTCCTGCTCCTGCTCCTGCCTCCACTACGCTACGCTACGCTAGCTGACAGGAGAGTGAAGCACTCAGCAGCTCCCGCTGACAGCAACCTCAGCAGCCATCCCACCGGAGACAGACAAGACAAGATTTCTGGATGCTTTTTTTCCCCTCCAACCTCCTACATTCACTCTCTTTCTCTCTCCTTCTGTCACCCTTCCCTTCCTCCCTTCCTTCCTTCCTTCCTTCCTTCCTGACATCTTTGTCTGTGTTGTGAGTGCTCCCTCCATCCGAGCTCCAGTGGTTCTCCCAGTAGGGTAGCCTCCTACAGCATCCCACTCAACTTCAGCAGCTCTAGCCAGGGGCTGATTAGGCAGAGCAGCCCCCACATATCAAAGGCTCGGCGCATGAATCAAAACTGTGCAGTAGGAGTAGGTATTGACAGACATACAGTACTTATGTGCACTCTCTCACACTCTCACTCTCTCTCTCTCACACACACACACACACACACACACACACACACACACACACTCTGTCTCTCATCTCAACACAGACACACAAATGTAAACATACACACATACATACAGTACAAACACACATGCCTTTGTAAATACAGGGTTACATATTCACATAGCTGTTGATCCCCAACACACACACACACATACACACACACACACGCAAACACACATAAACACATACCAGCCAGAATGCCAACTGTCACAGTCCAGTGGCACAAAAATAGATGGGAAAGCACAATCATCCACATGAGAGAAAGAGCCCAAGCCAACCCCACCTTTCTAGTAACCATACAGCTGTGGGCAGGACAACATAACTACTAAGTCCACTGTGGACAAGGCAATATATACACGTGCATGCAGAGAGCAGCTATGCAGAAAATGAGTCACTGAGTCAATGAACAGAGGAATACATCCTGGACAGAGATGTGGAGAAAGAGAGAGGGAAGAAGATGAGAGGTAAAGAGAGAGAGAGGTGTGTGTGTGTGTGTGTGTGTGTGTGTGTGTGTGTGTGTGTGTGATGAAGAAAGAGAAGAGTGTGGTACCTACAGTAAGGCTCCGTCCCACAGTTGAGAGAGAGAGTGCGATCATCAAGCCTCCACAGCTTCACTGATGCTACAGCGCAGACTGATATAGCGCCTCTGCCCCTGCTGCTACTGCTGCTGCTGCTGCTGCTGCTGCCGCAAACGCTGTCTGACTCTCACTCTGTCTTACTGTCCTATATGAGAGCCAGTGGTGGACGCATGCTCACACAGACACACACAGAGAGAGAGAGAAGGGAGAGAAGAGAGAGAGAGGAAGAGTGAGAGAGAGGAATGAGAGAGAGAGGGAGGAAGAGAGAGAGAGAGAGAGGGAGGAAGAGATAGAGAGAACAGAGAGAGGAAGAGAGAGAAAGAGAGAGGGAGAGAAGAGAGAGAAAGGAAGAGAGAGGGGGGAGAGAGAGAGGAAGAGAAAGAGAGGAGAGAGAGGGGGAGACAGAGAGAGTGAGAGAGAAAGAAGAGAGAGATAGACAGAGGGAGAGAGAGAGAGATAGAGGAAGAGAGAGAGAGAGAGAGAGAGAGAGAGAGAGAGAGAGTATGCAGTGCCCTGTGCTCAGCTGTGAGTGAGGCTCTCCGATGAACTTCTCAAATATCCCCCACAGACACACCCCTCTCTGCAACACGGCATCCAGGGAGACAATAAAACCTGCCTGCCCTATAAACACTGATCAGACACACAGATGCACATCACATGGTTAATCTATCCTGTAAATATATGAGCCATCACACGCCCACATACACATACACATACAGAGTACACATACACATACATACTGTATAAATAAACATATACATGTACACATACACATACAGTACACATACACATACATACAGTACTGTATACACATACATACACAAACACAAACACAAACACAAACACAAACACAAACACAAACACATACACATACACATGCACATGCACATGCACATACACATACACATACACATACACATACACATACACATACACATACACATACACATACACATACAGTACACATACACATACACATACACATACACATACACATACACATACACATACACATACACATACACATACACATACACATACACATACACATACACATACTGTACACATACACATAAACATACACAAACACATACACAAACACATACAGCCTTTGTGATCTCAAGGTTGTTTTTTTGAGAAAGAGAAATATTACATTGTGTACTGTCAAGACCAATCTAGATCAGGTGAGTGCACATACTGTACAATCTTTCCATCTCTTACCACTTACAGATACATACATGCACACACACACACACACACACACACACACCCAACCCAAACCAACCCCCCCCCCCACACACACACACACACACACACAACACATATATATACAAATATACACACAAACAAACACACACACACACACACACACACACACACACACACACACACACACACACACACATTCCACTACACACCTGTCTCCGTAATCTCCAACCACCCAAGCCCCCATTCCCCTCTCCCTCTCTCTCTCTCTCCCACTGCCTCCACACTAGAGGGGCTGTGCGTGAGTCCCTCTGTCCCATCTGATCCCGAGCTCTCCTCAGATCCCAGTGCACTGCACAGCAGCCAGACACAGCAGCTCAGAGCAGCTCCTCTCACTACTACTACTACTACGGGACGGAGCATATCAGGTCAAATTCTGCGCCGATCAAACGCACGCTGGAGCCAACACGGGATGGCGGGTTGATTTGAACAAGTTCTACATGAAAGTATTCATGATCAATCGCCCCCCCCCCCCCCTCCCCACCCCCAACACAAGTTAAAATCGTGAGTCAAAAGCACAGATAATATCAGTGTGCGTGAGTCATAAATGTCTGTTTGATCTCTTGATCCAACAGTGATGATGAGGAGGAGGGATAGCCAGGACGATGCATTTCTATCTTATATCATAGACTGTGATATTCTGAAAGCTATCCTATTACAGTAAGCTCCACTCTGTCGACCGTTTCAGTGAGTCACTTTGAGTGTTCGACACAAATTGGCGTAGAATAAAAATGACAGTCTTATCTCAGCGCCGACTTGCTGTGCCTATATTTTGACGCTGCCCAACCGAACAAGCGCTTGTTCAGAGAGAAGTTGTCATCATTATAGAATTAGTTGTCATTACAAATGAGCAATTAGGCGTTGGCGTATGGCGCTGATATCATCATTCAAATCCGTTTCATTTGGCTACCCAAGAAGCTGCAGCAAGCAAGCAGCCAGCACATGAATTTCTGGAACTCGGATTTGATCAGCAAT
>NC_085009.1:11450730-11573230 GCF_963854185.1 Sardina pilchardus | reverse complement strand
TGTTGCTTCTGAGGCCCTACCATGCCAGTGACGTCATTGGAATTGAGCATTCTAATACTAACAAACGCATTTTTTTTGTGTTGCTTAAAAAAGGCTATGTATTGAATTTTTTTATTCAAATTTTTAGTGCAATTTAGTTGTAATTGTGATAACCAACACGTCTTCAACGTTAATTATTTCAGTTCAGTTCATCTTTAAGCATTTGTGAGAGTCAACTTGAATAACACCAACAGATGGAAAACATTTAATTTGCTTACTCTTCACGCGAATACTTGTAGGCTTCATTCACAACCTTCTTTGCCTCCTCAACAGCTTCTAGGATGAAAGGTCGACCAGGGCTTTCTGTGAATAAACACAAAATGTTATGGTGTAATGTCCAGGGCTGTAGTGGAGGCTAAACGCTTGTCAATTCTGTTTATGCACCTCCTGAATTTCAGAAATTGCGTTTATCCACCTTTATCCTACCGTTCAGGATGTAATGTCAGATAACTGCCTTTTTTATTTCATGCATTCTCTGCCATTTAAGCATTTGACAAGCTCCCTTTGCTAGTCAGTTACCTCCGCCAAGGAGGTTATGTTTTCATCGAGGTTTATTTGTTTGTCTGTTAGTAAGATAACTCAAAATCCAAAATCAGAGCATCAGAGTTATCTTGCGAACAGACAAACTGACAGACAAAACAAACAAACAAACCCAGATGAAAACATAACCTCCTTGGAGGAGGTAAAATAAACTCTCAGGCTTGCGGCTTCAGGTCTTGCATCTTCCATTACATGTACATGACATCAGCCCCCCGTAAAGGAAATAGGCAAACACAATGTGTTAATATTTTGTAACGTGTTATATATTTTAAAATGAATCATGGCGATTAACACGTTCATTTGGGCAGCCTTCTAAATTATACTATGTCCTCTGTGTTGTAATGTCTGTCATATGTACTATTTAACATCCATAACCTTTTAATCGTACAGTGTCCTTGGGTGTCTTGAAAAAATTTAATTGGGTGTCTTATAAATCAAATTATTATTATTACTATCATTATTATTAATATCGACACACCAATATATGTCAGGCTCACATTTACACCGGTATGCTGTAGTCCACCTTACCATGTGACCTTGTTGAGGTCCACTTGATCACAGGATTTATAGTTTACCGACCTCTTTTTTTTACCACTACTACACCCCTGGTTATGTTGTGATGTAATGTTGAAGAGATTTCACATGAGATTTCATTTTTATGAGTCACATGAAAACAAAATTGTGTTTCACACATCCACCAATTCAGAATGTCAGTGCCAACTAAGACTATAATAATAAGCTATTAAATAAATAAGAGCATGTATAGCTAACCAAAAATAAATGATTTAACTTAAATATCTTAAAAGGAACCATCCCTGATATGCAGTTCACATTCTTTGGTTTAGCAATCTGATGCCGTGGGAAATAAATATAAATGCTAAAAATGATGATTCATGGAGCAACTTTCTGGGCAAACTTGACCACAACATACTGTAACCAGTGATCATACCAATTTGACCACCGGTGATGAAATATCAATGGGAACATGTCATGCCAAAACCACAATAATGAGGAACACTGCTTGCCCAGCGACATTAGCCAAAAAGTTGTCTTGTCTACAGCTTAAAGGACTCAGCGCACACCTTTGTGATGCTCCTGTGCTCACTGAGGTTGTTTCAGATGTTACGCTAGACCTACTTTGACTGTCTGCTGTCTTTCCACCAAAAAGGCCGATAATCCATCTGCATGCCAGGATCCACACCTAGCAACAACCATTTTGTAATAAGCTGTTGTGGCAATATTGTTGGGAAAGACCATTTATCCTGATGTCAATTAGCAGGATCCTGGCAAAAGTGTTTTTAGAGTCAGAGTGAGATGGAGAAGGGTGGAGATGGCATCTTCAGTAGTTCCATTGTGTGCTTGGTTTTATGATGTGTGACAAGCAGGGAAGCATTACCCAAAGTTCACTAACTTCTTGTTGCTAAGTGCAACGGATTAGTACACTCCTCAATTTTCCATTTTTGGAAAGCTTGAAATGCCTTTGAGTTCCAGTAACTTACCTAAGCCATCACACCAGCTGAGCAACAGGCAGAGCCCAGCCTCTGACAGGAACGTAGACAGATTCATATCTGAAGCAAGACAATCATAGTCGTTATGAAGGCTGAGAGCTCCCTTTGAAGATAAGAGATGTGCAATAAATCCTGCATGTTTAGATTTATTCTTAGGTAAAATAAGGTGTCACAGTTCAGATGTCAACTGTCTATACTGCAGCTAGCTTGTAACCCTGTAACCTAGCCTTGATGTCTGTACTGTATATGTATATATTGTCTGTATATATATTGTAATATAATGGCCTTGATGTCTTGATGTTAGTGGCTAACATTGTTTGTTGGTGACAAAATAGCCTAAGTTCTGTGACCACTGTGTGTGCATGCATTCTCTCTCTTGCACAAACAAGATTAGCATCTATAGCCAAGTAGGCCTACAGAATTCTGCTGCATAAAGTAAAAAAAAACTAATTTGTTTATACACAGAAAGTAGCCTACTGTCACGCAAATAATTGGCTACAGTGCAGTCGAGTTTGGAGAGTAAAGTTATCAATGCAACCTTTTTTTCTTACATAATTTAGGAACATGGGCCATGACCATGAAGCCTCTGTCTTGCAGAGCTATGAAAACAATAGTTTAAATAGTTTAAATAAGTAGCATTCGTTTTTGCAGTAGATATTATTCTTAAAGGGTTGGCCCACTTTGTGTGACATTAGGCAATTATCTCAGTCCGCACCTAACAATTTGCGTCGGAGAACTCGTTCGACTCGTTCGTTCTACTCTGCGTGGAGGTGTCCTCCATCCAGCATGAGATTTCGAGGGTTCTAAAATGTGACACCATGTTGCCCTGAATCCTTCTCGTTTTCTTCAATTTATCCAACTAGCTTTTCCTCTTTAACTAGTCATGTATGATTGGTTACACAGTCGGCACTCTGAAATGTCGAGCATAATCAAGGCCAAATTAAAGTCATCACGCAGCCTGATGTGTCAGGAAAGTTAGCGCTGACAGTGAAGGTGTGTTTCTGATGTCCGTCTACCGTTTATCATTTACTAGACAGTCTAGACTGGAGCGCTTGTCCTCCGACGATATAAATAAAAGCACAGCGGGGATATCAAGCCCAGGGGGACCCCCCTGCACATAGCCTACTGTATAGCCTACCGGTATATGTGTTTTGGACAGCAATAACATTTACCATGTCCACTCACTAAGAAAGTGAGTCTAGGTGTGACACAAGTTTGATGAGATACAGTATGGAATTCTGGTATCACCTTAATAGATGTCACATTTGTTTCAAACCCTGAGAACAGATGACTTTTCCCATAGGCTACCATAGAAAACATCAATTCATAGTCTGCATATAGGTTTTGATGAAATTACATATCGTTTGCAAGACACACATGAGTTTTCTTTGCATCTTTTCCTTAATGGTTTTCAAAAGAGTGCATATCATTATCATACACTTCACTTTGATGAAACAAAGATGGCAATGAAACCATGACTCAATAATAATGCTGAAACATAATTTAGCCTAGCCCTTAACTATGGCTATTTATTAACATCAAAACAGAAAGTCACAAGAGCACTCTAATGGAACATAATTAAAGCTTATGCTATACCTGTCAAGTCTCCAGTCTTGAATCTTCAGCAAAATTGAAAGATGAGTGTCATATGGGCGACTGCCTGCGTGGTGGGCTGGTGTTGAAAACACAGTGCGTGCAGAAAAGGGCCAGTGTGTTAGTGTGAACCTTTAGTCCAGTGCAGTGTGCAAGGTCTAGCTTTATATAGTCTGGAGCCTCGCCCCCCAGCACACTGTTTTTCCACCGACAGCGAACCCGTTCTTGAACCGTGGTGTTATCCAAACAAATACAAATAATGAGATGCATCAAAGGGGAGAATGACACGAAAGTTATCCCGTTAAAAGAAATCAGATGTGTAAAATGCTAGTTAACATATGCAGACTAATTGACTAGTTTTTGTTTAGGCCTATAGGCTACTCATGGCAAGGTGGGGAAACGCATGCATGACCTCGAGCCTTTCCCGCCCTTGGTTTAACATTGGTTTAGTTGGGGCCATCAGCCGAATGTCTTAGTAGGCTACAGGCGCAAATGGAACCAACTAATAATGCCCGGAATGGTGCAAAACTTCTACTGCAGTACAAATATTTCAGTTAACATACTGCACATACAAAAAAGCAAAACATAAAAGTCTTTATTCCGCACTTGTAATTTAGTAGAATTGATTGTGAAGTCTAAACCAACTAAAATAAATGCATATTATTCTGCAATGTATTGTTTGCAAGCATCATTTATTATAACACAAATATATCAATGCCATATAACAAGGTTGTTGGCTGCATTTGCACTCTATAGGTGAAATTAAATTGAAATTGAAATTTGACAAATGACCAACCATGTTTGCTGCAGTATATAAAGTGTGAATGCAAGATCAGTGCCATCAGAATATCAAGTTTAAAAAAACAGTAATAAGATTGTTTGATATAGTTTTACGGAATGCGCAAGAGATTATAGGCCTATTTACATGCCTATGCGCAATATAGCAGTGAAAGTAAGTGCTGCTGTCCTCTCTTGCCCTTAGACTGTGAAGAGGATGTGTCCAGTAAAGAAACTCTCTGGGTTAAGTCCGGACCCCCCTCGGCTGGCTTCCAGCCACACCTGATCCCCCAGCCCCAGCTGCACCACTGTATCCCCGGTAAAGTTGATGCGGCGGCGGTCTACAGGGGACGGCAAGGCGGTCATGATCACCTCCCCGTTTCGCTTCAACACAACACTGGCCACCTTCCAAAACGCCTTGCAGAAGACCTCAAACTGGTAGACGCCTGGCACCTGGCAGGTGAATTTGCCGGTCTGTGTGCTGTAGTGGCCCTGGCCGTTGTAGGTGTCGCGGGTAAAGCGGAGGACTCTGCTGGTGAAGGGCATGGGTCTCCCAAGGCTGACGGAGAAAGCTGAGCGAGGTTGTTGGCTGCTGCTGCCGCTAGGGTGCATGGGGGGACCAGGGGGCCCGGGGGGACCCCTTAGTCCCTGGGGCCCAGCGGGACCTGCAGGGTTACACACACAGAGGTACGGTCAGTTTCACAGCCAACATTCAGTATGGGTAAACATGGTCAGATTATGCAAAGCAAGGAATGTGACAGGAAAGAATATATGGATACAAGTGTGGAAAACAGCTCAGCTCGGTTATCATTTAGCTATGTAATCCAATGGCAACACTGACAATAACAGAGTTGACATTTCCCATCATTTTGGCTTATCTCCACATGCTAGCCTCAAACTAGCTACCACATGGCATGTATGAAACCAGAATTTCATGGAGTTTAATAATATTACTGTTTTTCTTTTTAAGTGAGTGAGAGATTCACTCCAATATCACAATAACAGAGTTGACAAATAATTAATCTGCTGTTGGTGCATCCTCAACATTTTGTGCAAATTAATTAGCGAATTCCTCACAGCCAATCTGCCTAATATGCTTCCTTAAAATCAATGTGCATCATTGAAAATCATTGCAGACTTTTTGCAGTTTTATAACAGATATAACAGAGTTGACAAGAACATTGAGACAATTTTATAACAGTTAATGAATTCATTAATGAATTCATCCCCCCAAAAATATTGTTAGATATATATATTTATATATATATATATATATATATATATATATATATATATATATATATATATATATATATATATTTATATATTTATTTACTTATTTAACCTTTATTTAGCCTGGTCAAAATGGCAGCCAAACAAATAGTTTTAATTATTATTAATTAATTAATTAATTATTTTTAAATTATTATTATTATTCTTAATCTAAGCTGAATGTATGAATCAGTAGTTAGAGAGGATCAATAATATGGGGAATGGGAGTCAATCAATTAATATTATATTTATACATCAGGTGTAAAGTATGCAAATTTATATTTATAACATTTACTAATGGCTGTGGCTGATGTTATGTTGCATCAGGTCTACACTAGTTAAATGTTTTGTCATGTGCTGACAGGGCACTCAGAGATGGTGCTACGAAGGCCTAACAGAGTTTAAAATGGTTCAGTTATTTTATAATGAACATTTTTGTTTACTTGCCACTAAATGCTTTGATTAACAAAATATGAAGTAAACAAAGACATTAGCAATATGTACAAATAATACAATACAAACAATGATCAGTTATCAGCCAATTTGTTGTTTTAAACATCGGTAAGAAACATCAGAATATGGCTGTGTGGGATAGATTACCTCGTTCCCCAGCAGGTCCTGGGATAGGCTCGGTGTCTGGATCTGCAGAAATTATGAAAATGTTTAAATATTTTCCTGTCTCTAATCTCTTACAACAAATCATTATTTCAGAGAATAATCTTACTGATTGATGAGATGAGATTAGGATTTAAGAAAAAAAAACAACTAATTCCCATAAATAACTGTACAAATATGGAAAATCAAGATGCCAAGGCAATAAAGATACTACATCAGTAATTTATTATCTTGATTACCTTGTGTGAGATCAGAGTATCAATGCAAAATATGACTTAGGTGTACACAAGAAGGTGGCCTGTTTTGATATTATTGGTCTCTTTTTGGAAAATCTGTGCAAAATGCAACATGCAGAAGTAAATCCTCTCTAACCTCTTTTCCAACGTTGACAATTTGATTCTGAACATTGCCTGGAAGTTCAAAACAGCTTTATGTCAACCACCAATTTGGCCATTTATCACAGTCTTATAGGTCACTCCATTTGGATCATTATGAAGACACAGAAGAAACACAGGGACTACACACACACACACACACACACACACACACACACAAATATGCAGTTCATCTCTAATGTCCACGCACCTTTCTCTAGCCATGGACGGAGATCGAATGGAGGGAGGTCGTCACATCTGTTGTAGCCAGAGCCGCGGGCTACGAAGTTGAAGGGGTTCATGGGAACATCTCTGATGCCAGTGTTGTCACAGATGATGCGGGTCAAGGAGACCGAGGCCAGTGAGGTCTTCTGTGCCCTTGTGAACACCCCATGATTCTCCCACCACAGCCTGCAAACACAGTGGAGGGGTCTCCTAAGTAATATGGCACCTACAGCGTGTGCTAACACAAGCCATATAGACACTCCCCCAACGACCCCCAAGAGTTCCCCCTCCATCTCACCTGTCCCCATCACGGATCTTCTGGAACTGGGTGGCGATGAGACAGGCAAAGAGGGGTCCCACACGGCCACCGCGGACAAAAGGCTCCGCAACACCGCCAAGCCAAGTGTCAATGTTGTCAGGGGATCCGTACAGCTTCAGGAGCTGACGGGCCAGGATCTTGTTCCCTAAGACCTCAGCCAGTTGTCTCAGTGTCTTGGGCGTAGAGAGACCACAGAACCGGCGCCATGCGTTATACCCTGGAGAGTGGGAAAGATAGGGACAATGAATTACAATTGCTGAGATAAAATACATCAAATGTTCATCTGATGACAACTGAAAATACAAGCACTGTGCAGAGAAAAAAATGTGAACTTTAATATGTTCAGAAATCCTATAACTCGTTGACTAGTTAAGCACAAAATACATTTAATGTCTTTTTGTAAAAAGTCACGGTAAATTAGTCATGTTTAGTGCAGTACCTGGTAAAGCATGATCTCTGCCTCGCTGGAGGTTAAGGGAGCCAAGGTCCAACGCCAGGCGACTTGTAAACTTGAAGAGCTTCTCCCGAAGGGCGTCCACCATCATGTGGTCCTGGGCGTTCAGCTTAGCCGGTCGCCCCACCAGGCCCCGGATCAGAGGGTCAATGCCACCTGTGGGGGGAGCAGGAAGTTAATGGGATTTTGAAGCTCATTCCTACCGTACATGGCTGGAGTCGAAGAACTTTTACCATATTCATTTTTGGACGCTCACACTAACCTTCAAAGACCAGCCTCCATGGGGTAGAGAAAGCTTTGAAGAGGGGTACGCTGGGAAACTGGCGGTGATCATTGTAGTTCTCATCCAGACGAAACATCAGCGGCTGGACGGTGTTGTGGGCAAAGCGGTAGGCAGCAGTGGCAAACACGTTGGAGATACTGGGGTCCACACTGTCGTTGTAGCCCGAGTAAGTGCCCAGGTATTTTTTGTGCACCTCTGGGCCAATAATGTGCAACAGGTAGTCACGGTACACGATGACCTGAAATAGCACAGGTGTAAATGTGACCCTCCATAGCGAAAACACATTGTTCAAAGTTTCAAAATTATAGTTATTACGTTTTCACGAAAGGGCATAATCAACCTTCAAAACGATACCTATATCTAATGAATTGAACTTCATATTACTGAAATATAAACATTCAAAGGAGTTGAGTTCATCCTGTCATGCCAAGAAACGGAGAAATCTGCCTCTGAAGTTGACTGTCGAGTCAACACTCACAAAGGCCTTTTAAGGTCGCAGCTACTTTAAAATTTACAGTAGGCTACGTTGTATTAACAACAACACAGCATGCATGACGTGACAGGAAAGCTTGGTGGTCGTCAATGAGTGAATTTACCTTAAATATTAGAGTAGAGCGCTAAAAACGAGACGCCCCTAACATTCTGCTGGAGTTGAATTTCTCACCTCAAGAAACTCACGTTTTTAGACTGGAAAAGATACGTTTTTCAGCTAAATGTATTCACGGCCGTACAGTGTAGACCTCCCACTGTTTCAAAACACGCACAAAAATTTTAGCCCAAGTAACATAAACGGTCAAACGGAAACGCCTGTTGCGACAAGCGACTGGTTTCGCCTTGGAGAGTCACAAATGGGTTGGAAGGAGCGGTAAAAACAAGCTGATGAACAAGCTGTGTGAAGCTCTTCACCATTCAAAATAATATTAATTATTATTTATTATTATAAAAGTAATATTAATTAACTATTTGGAAGGAGAGGATACATGTGTGTGTCCTCAATTGCCCCACCTGATGGTAACCACCCAGGATCTTGCGGGTCTCCTGGTAGAGGGTCTCGCTGCTCCAGAGGGGGTTGAGCTGCCGTAGAGCCCGAGCCAGCCGATTGTGCTCCCGCAAGAACAGAGTGTGAATAGACGTCAGGCCAATGTTCTCATTTAAACGAGCATCACCTGCACACAACCAGCAGATGGGAGGGCACATGGGAGCTTGGTGTCAGGAAGCGTATGAACATGAAACTTCCCGTGGGGGAGAGCAATGGAAGAGTTAAAAAAGAGGAGAAAACAGCAAATAAGAAATGATTACCTGCCACAAAACAAGGCACTTCCTCTGCAGTGGTGTCATTGGTGATAGTTCGGCGCGTAGCGCAGCTGTTTGCTGCCGCACTCGAGAATGGAAGCAACTCCCGGTTGCCCGAGGGGTCACGGAACCTCTGGTTGACGCGCAGTAGGCCCCCATCATTGGTGAGGTCGCGCAGGTCACGTGCCTGACTGTCCTCCGAGCCGTACACCTGGCCCGCGTCCACAAAGGCTGTTATGGAGTTGATCTGTTCACGTACGTCGGCCTTCCCACCAAACATGAAGGCGCTGTTCCCCGTGCCACATGCCGGAGCCGAGCGGAACACTGGGATGCAGGCGTCTTGGGGCAGCCGGGGATCTCCTTTAGGGGCCTGTGGAAGGTATGAGCAAAAACAAACAGATAGGTGAGAAAGACACAAAGAAAGAAAAAGAGGAGAGGAGAACGGGAAGAGCAGGGGAAAGTGTGTGTCACTGACCGGTATGGGGAAACAGGGATAGGACTGGTCGCAGCTGGCGGCACAGTTCAGGCCACTGCTGAAGGAGCGTATGCTGGGGGAGGTCGGCGTGAATGTCAGGTCATGGTCGCTCCACTGACCGAAGATCGTCACCAGGTAGGAGTATTTCTTGTCACTCTGAACGCTATTGTCAGTGGTGCTCAGAATACGGTTGGACACCTCTCTCACCTGATTGTGGGGATCAGAAAGAAAACATGAGAGAAGAACAGATGAAAAAAGCCCATCATCATCATCATCATTGTCGTCGTCAACATCTTACCAGAGGGAGCAGGAAGTTGTTGTACTTTCTATTCCGGTCCCACCCTTTTGGTTGAGAAATGCCATCTTCATACTCGGCCGGCAGCCATCTGGCAAAAGGTGTGTTTGAAGCTCCAAGTCTTGGGTTTTTCCTAGGAATAGAAAGAGGAACATACACTACTAATTTATTTTTTACATGAGAAACATTACTCACCAGCCTGTTATTGTCAGTTCAAGTCAGTCCTTTCATTGTCTTGACGATACAACAATATCAAATGTGTTGAATATTATCGCAAGTGTTTTAGCCTGCGATAATACTTAAGGCTCAGGCTTATAGTGGGCATGAATTAAAAAAAAAAAAATCAGCACACTAGCGCTCCAATGGAATCAAAGCTTTTATCACCACAGGTGTAACGTTTCGCTAGCCTGGCACGCCCTCCCAGTGACGTAGCCTAACACCTTCGGCGTTGCTGTCGCTGGTCTGGTCAACTGCTCATCGGGAAGGATTTCTGAATTCCCCAAAACTGCGGAACTGCCCCCTTTGGCCGAGAACCAATCAACTTTGAGCAGCTCCAACGGCTCTGGGTAGAGGCGTGTAACCAAGCGCTTGGAGAAACCGTTTAACACAGGCTCTTGATCAGACTAAAGTCTCGCAGAGCCTTTAAAGTCGATGGCAATCAGGCAGGCTAACATTTCGCGCCAACTTGCCCTCCCTCGGGCCCCGTACACACGTAGTCGGGTATCTGCTAAAACGAAGATATTTTTCTACGTTTGGATCTGTCATCCACATGAAAACACATCGTAAACGAATATTTTTAAAAACTCCGGGCAAAGTGAAGATTTGTGAAAACTCCGTTAATGCATTTGCGTGTAGGCAGAGATAACCGGAGTTTTGCGTTTTCGAACGTCAGAATATACAAACTACAACAAATCTGCTACAATGATAGTACAATGATAGAACCTAATAGTACATGTTGTTACACAGGTTGTACCACTGTACCTAATTAGGTAGGTACACTGTAACAGTGACACATTAAAATAATGTGTTACCCAGGATTATTTTATTGTTATTATTATTAGGGCCCGAGCACCGAGGTGCGGCCGCTGTAGCAGCGGCTGCACCGTAGGTGCAAGGCCCTATTGTTTTTGCTCAGATTATTATTATTAGGGCCCGAGCACCGAGGTGCGGCCACTGAAAGTGGCTGCACCGTAGGTGCAAGGCCCTATTGTTTTTGCTCAGATTATTATTATTATTAGGGCCCGAGCACCGAGGTGCGGCCACTGAAAGTGGCTGCACCGTAGGTGCAAGGCCCTATTGTTTTTGCTCAGATTATTATTATTATTATTATTCTCTCTTCCTCTTAGCCCGTTTGGCCGTTTCACCAACTTGGCATGCTCCAAAACTCTTGTAATTTGGCAGGCATATGTAGAATTGCATTTGATACTCAGAGACAGAGCCCTGGCCTAGGGTGTGGCTCAGGGGGTCTATAGCGCCACCTACCGCGCTGTCTGTTGTGGTTGACACCTGCATGCACGAAAATGAACCAAATTTGGTAGGCAGATGTGTTGTATGAATCTGAACAACTTTTACATTTACACTACATAGTGAATCTTAAACAAATTTGAGTTATGAATATGATTATGATTTTTGCACATCATGTATTTTGAAACACTTCTCCTAGACGGTTTATCGAAATCATGTCATATTAGCAGTAAAAGGATCTTGAGGGGTTGCCCGAGAGGAATTGCGAACAGATTTTTGAATTTTCGAAGCATATCGAAATGGCGAAGGTTTGAATTATGGCGTCTTATTACGAAACAGGAAGTTGGTGTTATAAGCAGATAAAAAGGTTATAAATTGGATGTAATTTGGCAGCTACATGTGGAATTGCTTCTGCTAGTCAGGGACAGAGCTCTGGCCTAAGGTGTGGCTTTGGGACTCTATAGCGCCACCTAGTAGCACATTATCTGTTGTGGTTGACACAAACATTCACGAAAATGAACCAAATTTGGTGGAC
Source organism: Sardina pilchardus (assembly GCF_963854185.1). Lineage (NCBI taxonomy): Eukaryota > Metazoa > Chordata > Actinopteri > Clupeiformes > Clupeidae > Sardina > Sardina pilchardus. The sequence continues at coordinate 11,561,169 of NC_085009.1, read as the reverse complement.
TTGTGTGTTATTGCTATCGCTAGTCAGAGACAGAGCTCTGGCCTAAGGTGTGGCTTAGGGACTCTATAGCGCCACCTAGTAACACGTTATCTGTTGTGGTTGACACAAACATTCACGAAAATGAACCAAATTTGATGGACTTGTGTGTTATTGCTATCGCTAGTCAGAGACAGAGCTCTGGCCTAAGGTGTGGCTTAGGGACTCTATAGCGCCACCTACTAGCACGTTATCTGTTGTGGTTGACACAAACATTCACGAAAATGAACCAAATTTGGTGGACTTATGTGTTATTGCTATCGCTAGTCAGAGACAGAGCTTTGGCCTAGGGTGTGGCTTAGGGACTCTATAGCGCCACCTAGTGCGTTGTCTGTTGTGGTTGAAACATACATTCACGAAAATGGACCAAATTTGGTGGGCACATGTGTTATTGCCATCGCTATTCAGAGACAGAGCTCTGGCTGAGGGTGTGGCTTAGGGACTCTATAGCGCCACCTATCGTGTTACCCGTTTTGGGTTGACATTTACATTCACAAAAATGAATCAAATTTCATCAGCTTGTGTGTTATTGCTGCCGCTAGTGAAAACCAGCTCTGGCCTAGGGTGTGGCTTAGGGACTCTATAGCGCCACCTAGTGTTTTACCTGTTGTGGTTGACATACATTCACGAAAATAAATCAAATTTGATGAGCTTGTTTGTTATTACTGCCGCTTGTCAGAAACAGAGCTCTGGCCTAGGGTGTGGCTTAGGGACTCTATAGCGCCACCTAGCAGATTGTGTGTTGTGGTTGACGCATACATTCAGGAAAATGAACCAAATTTGGTGGGCATGTGTGTTATTGCTATAGCTATTCAGAGACAGTGCTCTGGCCAAGGGTGTCTTAGGGATTGTATAGTGCCACCTAGCGCATTGTCTGTTGTGGTTGACACACACATTCACGAAAATGGACCAAATTTAGTGGGCTTGTGCGTTATTGCTATCAATAGTCAGAGATAGAGCTCTGGCCTAGGGTGTGGCTTAGGGACTGTATAGCGCCACCTAGCGTGTTGTCTGTTGTGGTTGACACATACATTCAGGAAAATTGACCAAATTTCGTGGGCATGTGTGTTGCTCATGCACATGCCCACCAACACACACATGTTGCTTTGATAGATTCCGAAATGTCACAGGTCTCCGCACCGCAGGTGCTCGGGCCCGCCATCGCCGCTTGCGGCTATATTTATTAGGGCCCGAGCACCGAGGTGCGGCCGCTGAAGCAGCGGCTGCACCGTAGGTGCAAGGCCCTATTGCTTCTGCTCAGATTATTAGGGCCCGAGCACCGAGGTGCGGCCACTGAAAGTGGCTGCACCGTAGGTGCAAGGCCCTATTGTTTTCGCTCAGATTATTATTATAGTTTTTTCCTCCTTACCTGTTTTTTTTTTTTCACCAACTTGGCATGCTCTAAAACTCTTGTAATTTGGCAGCCATTTGTAGAATTGCAATCGAAACTCAGACACAGAGTTTTGGTCTAGGGCGTGGCTCAGGGACTCTATAGCGCCACCTATCACGCTGTCTGTTGTGGTTGACACATGCATACACGAAAATGGCCCAGATTTGGTGGGTATGTGTGTTGCAGTAATCTGAACAATTTTTACATTTACACTCTATAGTAAATATTCGAAGAATTTGAGTTATGGTTATGATTATGAATTTTGCACATCATGTATTTTGAAACACTTCTCCTAGACGGTTTATCGAAATCATGTCCTTTCAGCAGTAAAATGATCTTAAGGGGTTGCCCAAGAGAAATTGCGACCAGATTTTTGAATTTCAAAAGTATATTGAAATGGCGAAGGTTTGAATCTAGGTGTCTTATAAAAGAAACAAAAAGTTGGTGTTATAGGCAGAAAACAGTGACTAATTTGGATGAAATTTGATGGAGTATTAGTTAGTGTGTTTGTAGTGACAGTCATATGCAAAGTTTTGAATTTGGTGTTGTTTGTGATTTTTAAAAGTGCATTAATGATTGTGGTGGATACAGTTTTAGCTAAAATATTTTGAAGCGAGTTGATGAAGGATTATAATCATATCAAGCTATGCTGCAATTTTGATTTTAACCATGTTAACAGAAAGTGAGTTATTTTTAATTTCATATTTGCCCAATCACACAGCCCCTCCTCTCTGTCCTTCTCTGCCTCTCTCTCTGTTGCAACTAACAGACACACGCACGCACTCTGTCACCCCCCTTCTCGGGTCCTCCCTAACTAACACACACACATTGACACACGCGCGGCTTTCTAGAGACAGACAGAGACAGAGACACACACACACACACACACACACACACACACACACACACACACACACACACACACACACACACACACACACACACACACACACACACACACACACACACACACACACACACACACACACACACACACACACTTTGGGCAACCGTGGCCTACTGGTTAGGGCTTGGGGCTTGTAGCTGGAGGATTGCCGGTTCGATCCCTGACCAGTCCACAGCTGAAGTGCCCTTGAGCAAGGCACCTAACCCCTGACTGCTCCCTGAGCGCCGCTGGTTGGGCAGGCAGCTCACTGCTCTGAGTATGGTATATTAAAAAGTATACAAAAGTATATTGAAATGGCGAAGGTTTGAATCTAGGTGTCTTGTAAAAGAAACAGAAAGTTGGTGTTATAGGTAGAAAACAGTGACTAATTTGGATGAAATTTGATGGAGTATTAGTTAGTGTGTTTGTAGTGACAGTCATATGCAAAGTTTTGAATTTTGGTGTTTGTGTTTTTTAAAAGTGCATTAATGATTGTGGTGGACACAGTTTTAGCTAAAATATTTTGAAGCGAGTTGACGAATAATTATAATCATATCAACCTATGCTGCAATTTTGAAATTTTGACTTTAGCCATGTTCACAGTAAGTGAGTATTTAGGTTTATTTGTGTTTGCATGTGTCTTATACTCCATCCATTTAGCTGAGCAGGAGTAGGTGCTCTCTCTCTCAGCTGCATGTCTCTCTCGTCCCCTGCTAATTCTCTACACAGACTCACAGACACTCTCTCACCCCTCCCCCGTCATTCTCTCTCTCTCTCACGCACGCACGCGCGTGCGCACACACATACACACATACACACACACACACACACACACACACACACACACACACACACACACACACACACACACACACACACACACACACACACACACACACACACACACACACACACACACACACACACACACACTCCCTACCTCTTTCCTCCCTCCCTCCTTCCCTCTGGGCAGCCGTGGCCTACTGGTTAGGGCTTGGGGCTTGTAACTGGAAGGTTGCTGGTTCAATCCCCAACCAGTCCACCACTAAAGTGCCCTTGAGCAAGGCACCTAACCCCTCACTGCTCCCCCAGCACCGCTGGTTGGGCAGGCAGCTCACTGCTCTGGGTCAGTGTGTGATTCACCTCACTGTGTGTTCACTGTGTGCTGTGTGTGTTCACTAATTTGGTTAAATTGGGTTACATGCAGAGAAATAAATTTCCCTCACGGGATCAAAAAAGTGTATATTCTATTCTATTGATCGATTTGTCTCTACCCCCTCTGTCTGTGTCGGTCTAGCGTTATTGCTATCGATAGTCAGAGATAGAGCTCTGGCCTAGGGTGTGGCTTAGGGACTCTATAGCGCTACCTAGCATATTGTCTGTTGTGGCTGACACATACATTCAGGAAAATTGACCACATTTGGTGGGCATGTGTGTTGCTCATGCACATGCCCACCAACACGCACATGTTGCTTTGTTAGATTCCGAAATCTCACAGGTCTCCGCACCGCTGGTGCTCGGGCCCGACATCGCCGCTTGCGGCTATATTTATTATTATTATTATTATGTCTGTGGAATCCTCTTACAGGTCATGTTTGGCCTTTTTTCACCAACTTGGCATGCTCTAAAACTCTTGAAATTTGGCAGTTAGATGTGGAATTGATAACGCTACTCAGAGACAGAGCTCTGGCCAAGGGTGTGGCTCAGGGACTCTATAGCGCCACCTACCGCGCTTTCTGTTGTGGTTGACACGTGCATGCACGAAAATGAACCAAATTTGGTAGGCAGATGTGTTGCATGAATCCGAACAACCTTTACATTTACACTACATAGTGAATCTTAAACAAATTTGAGTTATGATTATGATTATGATTTTTGCACATCATGTATTTTGAACCACTTCTCCTAGACGGTCTATCGAAATCATGTCATATCAGCACTAAAATGATCTTGAGGGGTTGCCCGAGAGGAATTGCGACCAGATTTTTGAATTTCAAAAGTATATTGAAATGGCGAAGGTTTGAATTATGGCGTTTTATTAAGAAACAGGAAGTTGGTGTTATAGGCAGAAAAAAGGTTATGAATTGGATGTAATTTGGCAGCTACATGTGAAATTGCTTCTGCTAGTCAGAGACAGAGCTCTGGCCTAAGGTGTGGCTTTGGGACTCTATAGCGCCACCTAGCACCACGTTATCTGTTGTGGTTGACACAAACATTCACGAAAATGAACCAAATTTGGTGGACTTGTGTGTTATTGCTATGGCTAGTCAGAGACAGAGCTTTGGCAAAGAGTGTGGCGTAGGGACTCTATAGCGCCACCTAGTGCGTTGTCTGTTGTGGTTGACACAAACATTCACGAAAATGAACCAAATTTGGTGGGCATGTGTTATTGCTATCGGTAGTCAGAGACAGAGCTCTGGCCTAGAGTGTGGCTTAGGGACTGTATAGCGCCACCTAGTGCATTGTCTGTTGTGGTTGACACGTACATTCACCAAAATGAACCAAATTTGGTGGGCATGTGTGTTATTGCTAAAGTTATTCAGAGACAGAGCTTTGGCCTCGGGTGTGGCTTAGGGACTCTATAGCGCCACCTAGTGCATTGTCTGTTGTGGTTGACACATACATTCACGAAAATGAACCAAATTTGGTTGGCATATGTGTTATTGCTATAGCTATTCAGAGACAGCGCTCTGGCCAAGGGTGTCTTAGGGACTGTATAGCGCCACCTAGCGCATTGTCTGTTGTGGTTGACACACACATTCACGAAAATGAACCACATTTTGCGGGCACATGTGTTATTGCCATCGCTATTCAGAGAGAGCTCTGGCTGAGGGTGTGGCTTAGGGACTCTATAGAACCACCTAGCGTATTACCCGTTTTGGGATGACATTTACATTCACGAAAATTAATCAAATTTCATGAGCTTGTGTGTTATTACTGCCGCTTGTGAAAAACAGCTCTGGCCTAGGGTGTGGCTTAGGGACTCTATAGCGCCACCTAGCGCGTTGTCTGTTGTGGTTGACACATACATTCAGGAAAATTGACCAAATTTGGTGGCCATGTGTGTTGCTCATGCACAAGCCCACCAACACGCCTCATGTTGCTTAGTTAGATTCCGAAATGTCACAGGTCTCCGCACCGCAGGTGCTCGGGCCCGCCATCGCCGCTTGCGGCTATATTTATTATTATTATAGTATAATTATCTTACCAGTAACATTTTTCACCAACTTGGCATGCTCTAAAACTCTTGCAATTTAGCTGGCATATGTAGAATTGCATTTGATACTCAGACACAGAGCTGTGGCCTAGGGTGTGGCTTAGGGACTCTATAGCGCCACCTAGCGCGCCGTCTACTGTGGTTGACACATACATTCACGGAAATGAACCAAATTTGGTGGACATGTGTGTTGTATTATTCTGAACAAGTTTTACATTCAAACTATATAGTGAATCTTAGAAGAATTTGAATTATGTGAGATTTTCTGATTTTTGCACATCATGTATTTTGAAATACTTCTCCTAGACGGTTTATCGAAATTATGTCATTTAAGCACTAAAATGATCTTGAGGGGTTGCCTGAGAGGAATTGCGACCAGATTTTTGAATTTCAAAAGTATATTGAAATGGCGAAGGTTTGAATCTAGGTGTCTTATAAAAGAAACAAAAAGTTGGTGTTATAGGCAGAAAACAGTGACTAATGTGGATGAAATTTGATGGAGTATTAGTTAGTGTGTTTGTAGTGACAGTCATATACAAAGTTTTGAATTTGGTGTTGTTTGTGTTTTTTAAAAGCGCATTAATGATTGTGGTGGACACAGTTTTAGCTAAAATATTTTGAAGCGAGTTGATGAATAATTATAATCATATCAACCTATGCTGCCATTTTGATTTCAACCATGTTAACAGAAAGTGAGATATTTAGGTTTATTAGGTTTTTATAGGTCTGTGTGCCTAGCCGCGCACGGTCTGGCTCCCTCACTGTTTCCCTCCCCCCACAGTTCTTTCCACCCCTCCCCTCTCTCCCAGCTGGATGTCTCTCTAACCTCCCCCGCTTTCCACATAGAGACTCAGACACAGACACAGACAGACACACACACACACACACACACACACACACACACACACACACACACACACACACACACACACACACACACACACACACACACAGACACACACACACACACAGGTTTGAACCTAGGTGTCTTATAAAAGGAACAATAAGTTGGTGTTATAGGCAGAAAACAGTGACTAATTTGGAGGAAATTTAATGGAGTATTAGATAGTGTGGTTGTAGTGACAGTCACATTCAAGTTTTGATGTTGTTTGGTGTGGTTGTGATTTTGTCACTTATAATAGCATATTAATGATTGTGGTTGACACATAGTTTTACCTAAAGTATTATGAGATGAGTTTACAAATACTAATAGTCATATTAACCTATGCTGCAATTTTGACTTTAAACACATTAACAGAAAGTGAGTTATTTAGGGTTATTTGTTTGATGCCCTAGGGAATGAAACTCAATTGTCTGTAAAAGTCTCTCACTCATTTGACATTCTGTGGTCGAGAGCACTGTCCCCGCCCACTACACCATGTGATTTGTTAGTCAGTGCAGATCCAGGCGACCCCATAGAAGTCTCAGTCAATGTAGCTCTATACTGAGTGTTTTCGTGGATTTATCGTGGAAACAGTGCAATCATTCTGACTTTTTGTCTACGGAGTTATTCTTGAAAGTAAGGTAACAGTTTTGTTGAAACGCAACTTTGCAAGCTATTTGATGCGGTTCAATAAGTTGGCTAAAGCGCTCGTTTCCTCCATCTAGCTAACTCCAAGTGATGCACGTTAGTGATATGGTGTTTACTAGCTAGTTTATCTCAGCTTACAAATAGAGCCTTGATAGCCTAGGTGACAGCCTAACTGGGCCTACTGAAACATAATCCAAACTTTTGACAGTTGTAAAATGTAACGTAAAGTTCAAATGTGTCACTGTTTGGGAGTAGCCTGCCGTTTGGGAGCTAACGTTATAGCAAGGCAGGTTTTTGTCACGTTCGGTAATTAACAAGTCCCAATGCGATAACGAACGTCAAATAGCCTACTGTAGTTGGTCTTGTTTGAAAAGGTCTAGCGGAAAACACAACAGGCACCTAGGGCCAGCCGTAGTAAATTCGACCTGGTTTTAAATCTTGGCCTAAGCTAGCTAGCTAGCTAGCTAAGCTAGCTAAGCTAGCTAGCTAACTCCAATTGATGCACGTTAGCGATATGGTGTTTACTAGTTTATTTTAGCTTGCAAATAGAGCATTGATAGCCTAGGTGTCAGTTTAACTCCTGAAACATAATCCAAACTTTTGACAGATGTAAAACGTAATGAGAAGTTCAAATGTGTCACATTTTGGGAGTAGCCTACCGTTTTTGAGTGGAAGCTAGCTAATGCCTTTATTAGTGGAGGACGTAAGTTTGAAACCACAACGAACTTACTCTGCCTAACTGAAGGAGGACGTTTCTCCATGGACATCTAGAAAGCAGGAGAGAAGATGACAGAACTAGAACTGGCCGTCTGCTTAGCTTTCAATCAAGGTAAGAACATTTCCCTGCAGTGCAAGGCAGGTTAATGTTATTCAGTTGTGGTGATTAATTGCCTTTAAATTGAGTGAACCATCTATCTATTCAAAATAATCTAAACGTTTCCCCTATCTGGAAATAAGTTAGTTTGGTGCCACCGATTCATATGAGCAGTCGTGCAATGTGTGTGTGATCCAAGTGAAACCATACGAGGCTAGAAACAACCATATTTTTCAAACGATTGATTCCTGCAACTAATACATGCAAACAGCATAGGCAGACTGCCTAATCCTAGTTTTTGAAACGATTGAAGATGGTATGAACATAGTTTATCCCTTTGCATGCGTTTGCAAACATGCTCTGGGTAGACTTCAAAACGTTTTTTTATTATTTGATCTGCCATCACTAAGCCTAGTTAAATTAGGCTATAGGCCTATGCATTAATAACCTTGCCTATGATGGACTGAGAAATTTGCTGTCGACGTTAGGCATGAAACGGTAGGCTCAAATTATTTATTTAAAAGACGTAATTTATGAAGTTGTTGTTGGCTTTGCCACGCGTTCGCATCCAGTTTGACGTGTCCGGATTTTCCGATAATGACAGCAATCTCGTGATGGCAATATTGACTTTTAATTTCTGCGCGTGTAAACTAGTCTAGGCTACAGTGCCTGAAGTTAGCTGTGACAGACTAGCCTACTGGTTTTCATAGTTTTAGCCACAAAGCCTGTCTACCCTAGGTCAACTGAATTGATTAGTTATCACCTTGTCATTTCGCGTTTTTCCAGCCTTATCTCCGTGCGCCCCATGTCATTCAAGACGTCATTCAAAACATATTTCGGGATAGCCATCTCACTATGAGAAAACGTATGACGACAGTGCTAAGAGATTAACACATTGGCATGCTTGGTAAACTTGTCTTGCACATAATATTGAGCTGATTTTTTTAGTGAAAATGGCCTGTAGCATTGTGCTGATAGATGAAAAAAGTCGCCTATTTAAAGGCACAGTTTGAATTTTAATCCTAGCTCTCCATTTAGTGTGTGCACTTGAACAAATGATGTAGCTTATAACAGTAGGGCCAGACATTTGTTTTTAAAAGGAAAGGTGATGGACATATTACTTTGGAAGGATAGGGAGTGGTGCAATTTGATTTTCTTTGGAACTTAAATATCATCAAGCAACCTCTTCAAACAGCATCAATATATCAATAGGCCTATTCACTATTATATTGTACAGGACTAGAGCTAGAGGACTAAGGGGGTAGGCTATATGTTATCAAGTAGGTCTATATTAAAACATGTAGTCAACATTATAACTTTATGTTGGTTTAAGTGAAAACAAAGCATGTCATGAACTAGGAAAATCCATGGTTCTACATCATTGTTGGCAAAATGATCATGATAGCTGCCCTACATATTTCAGCCATATCTGGTTTAGTCTTGAGTAGGCCTAGGCTACTTTGCTATAAATTAGTCGTAGACTTATTACAATATAGTCTATGTATATCTATATATATCGAGGGCTGAGAACCACAGGGGCGTAAGTGACATTTCACCAACTTTACAATAGAGCCAAAACAAATCTAACTGCTTATGTTCACAGTTAAAGACCTTTGGTTGTTGTTTTTGTCAATCATTTAATATTTATAAATATTTTACTTCTATAATTGTGTCAGCTAAAAAGAGCTCATCAAGAGCTTTCAGGTGATATATATAACTCAATTTTGACCAAAATGTCACTTACGCAACTGCCCCTTTGGTTCTCAGCCCTCGATATATGTTATAATGTTTATATGTATCACAGTTTATAAATAGAGATGCACCGATCGACCGGCCGCCGATTGGAATCGGCCGATTTTCACGTGATCGGCCACGACCGGCGACCGGCCGGTCAGTGTGAGACATGCCGATTTTATGCCGGTCAAATGCACTCGCACATACTTGTAACAACATCACACTCACACAGCTGAGTTTGCAAAGTTTGATGAAGCTAGGCCAACAGTCAGGGCTGGATAAAGCGCTAATACTGAGTTTTTCTATGCAGCGAACGCTGTGCTTTGCCATATTGCGTGGAATTTACTATACTAAGCTGTCACTTCAGGTTACAGCGCTCATCAAAGCCCGTCCTTGCCGCTAATTGCATGCCCACAGCTGAACCACAAGCGCTATCAATAAGCAGCGACATAGCCTTTACTCAACTTAAGGCGAGACACGGCAGGAATAGTTTTGCTTCGGTTTGCCAACTTATCATGTATTCTTTCACACTACTACAACAACAGCTAAGTCCGATTTGCACATTTAGAGGTTTATTTCATTACCTTTTGTCTGATCACGCCTGTATATTTCTTCTAAATTCGCCAAAAGTTAGCATTCTAACGTGTCATAAACTAGCCTACCGCGACCGTGATACAAAACATATCATGCGTGGTGTCGTTGGAAAGCTGTGTTTCGATCTCCTGCATGACGTTATGCCATCCAAATATGGACACTTCCTTAGTATCCGCAAGCAATCGCGAAAGTTCAAAGAAGAGTGTGGACTGAGAATGTATGTCATTTGCTGTGTTAATTTCAAGGCTTCTCAAAATTAGTTTTTTGTTGTTGTCATTTTCCAACATCTCAGCCTATGTAGCACTAACTTCAGTTATCAGTAGGCTATTCTGAAGATATTTACAGTTGGATATTGCATATGGATGTGAGAAGAAAGAAAGTGTTCCTAGTGCATTTCTACATGTGTGAAATGAATGTCCCACACTGGGATTAGGCCTACTGCAGCTGAAGAAGACTTGAAGAAGAATCTGTCTATTCACATTTTTCTACCAGCCATTGATAAGTTGATTACATTTCTAACATGTTGTATTAAAGAAAATATAGGCTAGAAAATAACTCTTTGTTTGTGCTGTAAAGTGGTTAGAAGAAATTAAATCGGAATCGGCTAAAATCGGTATCGGCCGGTCAAACTCGATGAAAAATCGGAAATCGGAATCGGCCAAAAAATTGCAATCGGTGCATCTCTATTTATAAACAGTTCTCATAAAAGTCATCTGATGTTATCATTTAAGGGGTAATTTTTGAAAACTTTCTCCTGAGGGTGCTGGGTATATTTTCCTCTTTTTTGTCCTTTGCCAATCACACCCCTGAAATATGGTGTGAATCAATCTCATCGAGTGCTGTCAGTAAGAAAAAGAACAAGGAAACTTGATATGCCAGAGCAGCAAACACTCATTTTCTATGCCCCATTCAGTTAACCTAATGATAGTTGCTGGTTCAGTATTCGGCTAAGGTTGTATCAAATTTCCTGGTTCTTTATCCTACAGTGACCTCAAACAACAGGGCTTTGAATTTGTTCACACACAATTTCAATACTGGAAAACTGGTCTTGAAAGTCCTTAAAAAATGCTTGAATTTGGCCATGACAATGGTGTACAAAACCTGTGCATGTAAATTTAACGGTCTATCGTAGCAATAACAGCAACATTTTCCTTTATTTGGACTTCGAAAAGACTTTTTATGAGGAACATTTAAAAACCTTGAACTAATAAAGTAAATTAAGTGAGAGGAAGTGTGCGGACCTTTTACTCTTTTTTTGAACATTTAAAACCCTACAATTTATCTTCGTGGCAGAAGGCGTACTTTAGAAATTTCACAGACAAAATTGTTTTTGCTACCCCTAGTCAGAGACAGAGCTCTGGTCTAGGGTGTGGCTTGGGGACTCTATAGTGCCACCTAGCAGATTGTGTTGTGGTTGACGTGTACATTCACGAAAATGAAGCAAATTTGGTGGTTTTACGTGTTATTGGTGTCGCTACTGAAAGATAGAGCTCTGGCCTAGGGTGTGGCTTAAGGACTAAGCGCCACCTAGTTTGTTGTCTGTTGTGGTTGACGTGTACATTCATGAAAATGAACCAAATTTATTGGACTTCTTTCGTATTGCTATCGCTAGTCAGAAAAGGAGCTCAGGCCTAGGGTGTGGCTTAGGGACTCTATAGCGCCACCTAGCGTGTTGTCCGTTGTGGTTGACACATATATTCACGAAAATTAGTCACATTTGGTGGGCATGTGTGTTATTGCTACAGCTAGTCAGGGACAGAGATCTGGCCTAGGGTTTGGCATAGGGACTCTATAGTGCCACCTAGCACGTTGTCTTTTATGGTTGACACATACATTGACACAATTAGGTAGGCTTGTGTGTTATTGCTACCGCTAGTCAGGGACAGAGCTCTGGCCTAGGGTGTCGCTTAGGTACTCTATAGTACCACCTAGCATGTTGTCTTTTGTGGTTGACACATATATTCACAAAAATGAACCAAATTTAGTGGGCATGTATGTTGCTCATGCACAGGCACACCAACCCACACATGTTGCTTTGTTAGATTCCGAAATGTCACAGGTCTCCGCACCGCAGGTGCTCGGGCCCGCCATCGCCGCTTGCGGCTATATTTATTATTATTATTAGGGCCCGAGCACCGAGGTGCGGCCACTGAAAGTGGCTGCACCGTAGGTGCAAGGCCCTATTGTTTTTGCTCAGATTATTATTATTATTATTCTTATTATAGTATTTTCCTCTTACCGGACATGTTTTGCCCTTTTTCACCAACTTGGCATGCTCTAAAACTCTTGAAATTTGGCAACTACCTTTGGAATTGATGCTTCTACTCAAAGACAGAGCTCTGGCCACGGGTGTGGCTCAGGGACTCTATAGCGCCACCTAGCGCGGTTTCTGTTGTGTTTGACACATACATGCACGAAAATGAACCAAATTTGGTGGGCATATGTATTGTATTAATCTGAACAACTTTTACATTGACAAAACACACGGAATCTTAGCAGAATTTGAGTTATGATTATGATTATGATTTTTGCACGTCACATATTTTGAAATACTTCTCCTAGACGGTTTATCGAAATCATTTCATATAAGCACTAAAATGATCTTAAGGGGTTGCCCGAAAGGAATTGCGACCAGATTTTTGAATTTTTGAAGTATATTGAAATGGCGATAGTTTGAATTATGGCGTTTTATTAAGAAACAGGAAGTTGGTGTTATAGGCAGAAAAAAGGTTGTGAATTGGATGTAATTTGGCAGCTACATGTGGAATTGCTTCTGCTAGTCAGAGACAGAGCTCTGGCCTAAGGTGTGGCTTTGGGGCTCTATAGCGCCACCTAGCAGCACGTTATCTGTTGTGGTTGACACAAACATTCACGAAAATGAACCAAATTTGGTGGACTTGTGTGTTATTGCTATGGCTACTCGGAGACAGAGCTTTGGCCTAGGGTGTGGCATAGGGACTCTATAGCGCCACCTAGTGCGTTGTCTGTTGTGGTTTACACATACATTCACGAAAATGAACCAAATTTGGTGGACTTGTGTGTTATTGCTATCGGTAGTCAGAGACAGAGCTTTGGCCTAGGGTGTGGCTTAAGGACTCTATAGCGCCACCTAGCGCATTGTCTGTTGTGGTTGACACAAACATTCACGAAAATTAACCAAATTTGGTGGGCTCGTGTGTTATTGCTTTTGCTAGTCAGAGACAGAGCTTTGGCCTAGGGTGTGGCTTAAGGACTCTATAGCGCCACCTAGCACAATGTCTGTGGTTGACACAAACATTCACGAAAATTAACCAAATTTGGTGGGCTTGTGTGTTTTTGTTTTTGCTAGTCAGAGACAGAGCTCTGGCCTAGGGTGTGGCTTAAGGACTCTATAGCGCCACCTAGCGCATTGTCTGTTGTGGTTGACACAAACATTCACGAAAATTAACCAAATTTGGTGGGCTCGTGTGTTATTGCTTTTGCTAGTCAGAGACAGAGCTCTGACCTAGGGTGTGGCTTAAGGACTCTATAGCGCCACCTAGCGCATTGTCTGTTGTGGTTGACACAAACATTCACGAAAATTAACCAAATTTGGTGGGCTCGTGTGTCATTGTTTTTGCTAGTCAAAGACAGAGCTCTGGCCGAGGGTGTGGCTTAAGGACTCAATAACGCTATCTAGCGCATTGTCTGTTGTGGTTGACACGTACAGTACATTCACAAAAATGAACCAAATTTGGTGGGCATGTGTTTTGTTATAGCTATTCAGAGACAAAGCTCTGGCCGAGGGTGTGGCTTAGGGACTCTACAGCGCCACCTAGTGTGTTACCTGTTGTGGTTGACATACATTCACAAAAATGAATCAAATTTGGTGAGCTTGTTTGTTATTACTGCCGCTAGTCAGAAACAGAGCTCTGGCCTAGGGTGTGGCTTAGGGACTCTATAGCGCCACCTAGCAGATTGTGTGTTGTTGTTGACGCATACATTCAGGAAAATGAACCAAATTTGGTGGGCATGTGTGTTATTGCTATAGCTATTCAAAGACAGCGCTGTGGCCAAGGGTGTCTTAGGGACTGTATAGCGCCACCTAGCGCATTGTCTGTTGTGGTTGACACACGTTCACGAAAATGAACCAAATTTGGTGGGCTTCTGCATTATTGCTATTGATAGTCAGAGATAGAGCTCTGGCCTTGGGTGTGGCTTAGGGACTCTATAGCGCCACCTAGCGTGTTGTCTGTTGTGGTTGACACATACACTCAGGAAAATTTACCAAATTTGGTGGGCATGTGTGTTGCTCATGCACATGCCCACCAACACGCACATGTTGCTTTGTTAGATCCCGAAATGTCACAGGTCTCCGCACCGCAGGTGCTCGGGCCCGCCATCGCCGCTTGCGGCTATATTTATTATAGTTTTTTCCTCCTTACCTGTCCCACGGCCTTTTGTCCCTTTTTCACCAACTTGGCATGCTCTAAAACTCTTGAAATTTGGCAGATACGTGTGGAATTGGTAAAACTACTCAGAGACTGAGCTCTGGCCTAGGGTGTGGCTCAGGGACTCTATAGCGCCACCTATCGCGCTGTCTGTTGTGGTTGACACACGCATTCACGAAAATGGCCCAGATTTGGTGGGCATGTGTGTTCTATTAATCTGAACAACTTTTACATTTATACTCTATAGTAAATATTAGAAGAATTTGAGTTATGATTATGATTATGATTTTTGCACATCATGTATTTTGAAACACTCCTCCTAGACGGTTTATCGAAATCATGTCATTTCAGCAGTAAAATGATCTTGAGGGGTTGCCCAAGAGAAATTGCGACCAGATTTTTGAATTTCAAAAGTATATTGAAATGGCGAAGGTTTGAATTATGGCGTCTTATTAAAGAAACAGGAAGTTGGTGTTATAGGCAGAAAACAGTGACTAATTTGGTTGTAATTTGGCAGCTACATGTGGAATTGCTACTGCTACTCTGAGACAGAACGCTGGCCTAAGGTGTGGCTTAAGGACTCTATAGCGCCACCTAGCAGCACGTTGTCTGTTGTGGTTGACACATACATCCACGAAAATGAACCAAATTTTGTGGACTTGTGTGTTATTGCTACTGCCAGTCAGACAGAGCTTTGGCCCAAGGTGTGGCTTAGGGACTCTATAGCGCCACCTAGCACATTGTTTGTTGTGGTTGACACATACAGTACATTGAAGAAAATGAACCAAATTTGGTGGGCTTGTGTGTTATTGCTATCACTAGTCAGAGACAGAGCTCTGGCCTAGGGTGTGGCTTAGGGATTCTATAGCGCCACCTAGTGTATAGTTTGTTGAGGTTGACACATAATTCACGAAAATGAACCAAATTTAGTGGACTTTTTTCGTATTGCTATCGCAAGTCAGAGACGGAGCTCAGGCCTAGGGTGTGGCTTAGGGACTCTATAGCGCCACCTAGCGTGTTGTCTGTTGTGGTTGACACATACATTCACGAAAATTAACCACATTTAGTGGGCATGTGTGTTGCTCATGCACATGCATACCAACCCACACATGTTGCTTTGATAGATTCCGAAATGTCACGGGTCCGCACCGCAGGTGCTCGGGCCCGCCATCGCCGCTTGCGGCTATATTTAGGGCCCGAGCACCGAGGTGCGGCCACTGAAAGTGGCTGCACCGTAGGTGCAAGGCCCTATTGTTTTTGCTCAGATTATTATTATTATTATTCTTATTATAGTATTTTCCTCTTACCGGACATGTTTTGCCCTTTTTCACCAACTTGGCATGCTCTAAAACTCTTGAAATTTGGCAACTACCTTTGGAATTGATGCTTCTACTCAAAGACAGAGCTCTGGCCACGGGTGTGGCTCAGGGACTCTATAGCGCCACCTAGCGCGGTTTCTGTTGTGTTTGACACATACATGCACGAAAATGAACCAAATTTGGTGGGCATATGTATTGTATTAATCTGAACAACTTTTACATTGACAAAACACACGGAATCTTAGCAGAATTTGAGTTATGATTATGATTATGATTTTTGCACGTCACATATTTTGAAATACTTCTCCTAGACGGTTTATCGAAATCATTTCATATAAGCACTAAAATGATCTTAAGGGGTTGCCCGAAAGGAATTGCGACCAGATTTTTGAATTTTTGAAGTATATTGAAATGGCGATAGTTTGAATTATGGCGTTTTATTAAGAAACAGGAAGTTGGTGTTATAGGCAGAAAAAAGGTTGTGAATTGGATGTAATTTGGCAGCTACATGTGGAATTGCTTCTGCTAGTCAGAGACAGAGCTCTGGCCTAAGGTGTGGCTTTGGGGCTCTATAGCGCCACCTAGCAGCACGTTATCTGTTGTGGTTGACACAAACATTCACGAAAATGAACCAAATTTGGTGGACTTGTGTGTTATTGCTATGGCTACTCGGAGACAGAGCTTTGGCCTAGGGTGTGGCATAGGGACTCTATAGCGCCACCTAGTGCGTTGTCTGTTGTGGTTTACACATACATTCACGAAAATGAACCAAATTTGGTGGACTTGTGTGTTATTGCTATCGGTAGTCAGAGACAGAGCTTTGGCCTAGGGTGTGGCTTAAGGACTCTATAGCGCCACCTAGCGCATTGTCTGTTGTGGTTGACACAAACATTCACGAAAATTAACCAAATTTGGTGGGCTCGTGTGTTATTGCTTTTGCTAGTCAGAGACAGAGCTTTGGCCTAGGGTGTGGCTTAAGGACTCTATAGCGCCACCTAGCACAATGTCTGTGGTTGACACAAACATTCACGAAAATTAACCAAATTTGGTGGGCTTGTGTGTTTTTGTTTTTGCTAGTCAGAGACAGAGCTCTGGCCTAGGGTGTGGCTTAAGGACTCTATAGCGCCACCTAGCACAATGTCTGTGGTTGACACAAACATTCACGAAAATTAACCAAATTTGGTGGGCTTGTGTGTTTTTGTTTTTGCTAGTCAGAGACAGAGCTCTGGCCTAGGGTGTGGCTTAAGGACTCTATAGCGCCACCTAGCGCATTGTCTGTTGTGGTTGACACAAACATTCACGAAAATTAACCAAATTTGGTGGGCTCGTGTGTTATTGCTTTTGCTAGTCAGAGACAGAGCTCTGACCTAGGGTGTGGCTTAAGGACTCTATAGCGCCACCTAGCGCATTGTCTGTTGTGGTTGACACAAACATTCACGAAAATTAACCAAATTTGGTGGGCTCGTGTGTCATTGTTTTTGCTAGTCAAAGACAGAGCTCTGGCCGAGGGTGTGGCTTAAGGACTCAATAACGCTATCTAGCGCATTGTCTGTTGTGGTTGACACGTACAGTACATTCACAAAAATGAACCAAATTTGGTGGGCATGTGTTTTGTTATAGCTATTCAGAGACAAAGCTCTGGCCGAGGGTGTGGCTTAGGGACTCTACAGCGCCACCTAGTGTGTTACCTGTTGTGGTTGACATACATTCACAAAAATGAATCAAATTTGGTGAGCTTGTTTGTTATTACTGCCGCTAGTCAGAAACAGAGCTCTGGCCTAGGGTGTGGCTTAGGGACTCTATAGCGCCACCTAGCAGATTGTGTGTTGTTGTTGACGCATACATTCAGGAAAATGAACCAAATTTGGTGGGCATGTGTGTTATTGCTATAGCTATTCAAAGACAGCGCTGTGGCCAAGGGTGTCTTAGGGACTGTATAGCGCCACCTAGCGCATTGTCTGTTGTGGTTGACACACGTTCACGAAAATGAACCAAATTTGGTGGGCTTCTGCATTATTGCTATTGATAGTCAGAGATAGAGCTCTGGCCTTGGGTGTGGCTTAGGGACTCTATAGCGCCACCTAGCGTGTTGTCTGTTGTGGTTGACACATACACTCAGGAAAATTTACCAAATTTGGTGGGCATGTGTGTTGCTCATGCACATGCCCACCAACACGCACATGTTGCTTTGTTAGATCCCGAAATGTCACAGGTCTCCGCACCGCAGGTGCTCGGGCCCGCCATCGCCGCTTGCGGCTATATTTATTATTATTCTTTCATCGTCTTACCCCGTGCGCCCTTTTTTCACCAACTTAGCATGCTCCAAAACTCTTGTATTTTGGCAGCTACATGTGGAGTTACTGTGGCTACTCAGTGACAGAGCTCTGGCCTAGGGTGTGGCTCAGGGACTCTATAGCGCCACCTAGCGCGCTGTCTGTTGTGGTTGACACATACATTCACGAAAATGAACCAAATTTGGTGGACATGTGTGTTCTATTAATCTGAACAACTTTTACATTTACTCTCTATAGTAAATATTAGAAGAATTTGAGTTATGATTATGATTATGATTTTTGCACATCATGTATTTTGAAACACTTCTCCTAGACGGTTTATCGAAATCATGTCATTTCAGCAGTAAAATGATCTTGAGGGGTTGCCCAAGAGAAATTGCGAACAGATTTTTGAATTTCAAAAGTATATTGAAATGGCAAAGGTTTGAATTATGGCAACTTATTAAAGAAACAGGAAGTTTGTGTTATAGGCAGAAAAAAGGTAACTAGAAATGCAATTCCAAGGAATTACCAGTGCATGAAAATGCAAAAATAGATAGATAATGTAGATATGGTTACTAAGGTGTAGCTAGGGTAAACATGGTGGTTGCATAGTTTACAGAGAGTTGATAGTGTGAAGGTAGACAGTTTAAAGATGAAACATTCCAGTTCTAACTTAACTAATGCTTTCTATTCATGTTAAAATGTTGATTAGCTAACTTAGCTAATGATTTCTAGCAGTTAATGCTAAAATGCTTATTATGCTAGCAATGCTAACTTTACTAACAATGCTAACCAGGTTGATTAGCTAACTTAACCGATGATTTCTAGCAGTAATGTTAAAAATGCTAACTATGCTAACAATGCTAAATTTGCTAACAATGCTAACCAGGTTGATTAGCTAACTTAGTTGATGATTTTTTGCAGTTATGCTAAAAATGCTAACTATGCTAACAATGCTAACTATGCTAACCATGCTAACTAGCTAACTTGCTAGTGAGGACTTTTATTTTGAAACATTTGTTGCTAGGGTATCCATGGTGGCCACTATCAGGAAACAATAAGTTACTGCAGTATAATCATGTTGGTTGCTATGGAAACGGTCATAAACACTTAATTTTAATGGTTGCTATGTTGGTTGCTAGGTACATGGAGGTTTCATGTAGTTGACTGGAGGCATAGTGGATGATAACTGACAGTTGGAATGGTTGAACAGTTCAATAGTTGAGTAGTTTCAGTGGTATTATTGCAGTGAGGACCTTTATTTTGAAACAGTTGTGGACAGAGGAAGTAGTGAAACAGGATCTGTAGTCTTAATGAGATTGTATGCTTAAAGCCTGAGACAGAAGGTGCCCCTCATATAGCGTTTATGCGTCCTCTCTCGCTCCTCACTGATCTACATAAAGAATGATGGAGCGGCAACAATGGGATAGTCTAGCCCTTCTTCTATCTTTCTTTATGTAGATCATTGAGGATCGAGGAGCGAGGGAGGACATATAAACGCTGCTTGAGAGGGACCCACAGTAAATACTTTAAAAGTTGTATGTAGATAGTCTAATTAATGTTGATAGACAGAATGTTTAATGGATGTTGATAGGCAGATTGTTTAATAGATATTGATTGACAGTTTAATGGGTGGATGAGTGAATGGTCTGAAGAAGATGAATGGATAGAAGGTTGGATGGAATGTGCCTTATATTCTTGTTAAGAGAGACACTGATACAGCTCTCTGAGAGTAGTTGATACAGGTGTAATCAATTTAACTGGCTAGTCTTAAGAGAGACAGAGTGTAGCCTACTCTTAAAGCCTGAGACAGAGTAAATAATTTAAAAGTTGAATGTAGATAGTCTAATTAATGTTGATAGACAGAGAGTTTAATGGATGTTGATAGACAGATTGTTTAATAGATGTTGATAGACAGTTTAATGGGTGGATGAGTGAATGGTCTGAAGAAGATGAATGGATAGAATGTTGGATGGAATGTGCCTTATATTCTTGTAGAATGGAGAGACACAGCTCTCTACTGAGAGTAGTGGATACAGATACAGGTGTAATCAATTTAACTGGCTAGTCTTAAGAGAGCCAGCCTGAGACAGAGTAGATTGTTTAAAAGTTGAATGTAGAGCGTCTTATTGATGTTGATAGGCAGACTGTTTAGAATGGGTGGATGAGTGAATGGTTTGAAGAAGATGAATGGATATAAAGTTGGATGGAATTAGGAGGACTTATTTTGATACTGTTGTGCGCAGAGGATACAGGGGAACATAATATGTAGTCTTCAGAGAGATTGTATGGTAGAGAAACTGACAGTTGGTGCCCAGGTGGCCGGCCACCTGGCCTAAGATTCTAATTGCTGCCGTGATGTCATAATGAGCAATGTTAAGTCTATGGGGGAAATTGTAATAGTTTTTAACTAATAGTTTAAAAAGTATAAAAGTTACAAAGTTGAAAAATACAAAGCACACATCGCGTAAGTAAGACCTACGCGACATAGTTTGAATGGAGTTTCTACGTTAAGCGGTTGAAGCTGAATTGCGTGCGTTAGAAGAAGAAGAATAAGAAGCCTAGGAAGAACAGTACAGTGCATTTTCATGCACTGTAATAATTTGGATGTAATTTCGCAGCTAAATGTGAAATTGCTACTGCTAGTCAGAGACAGGGCTTTGACCCTAAGGTTTGGCTTCGGGACTCTATAGCGCCACCTAGCAGCGAGTTGTCCGTCTTGGTTGACACAAACATTCACGAAAATGAACCAAATTTGGTGGGCTTGTGTGTTATTGCTATTGCTAGTCAGAGACAGAGCTCTGGCCTAGGGTGTGGCTTAGGGACTCTATAGCGCCACCTAGCAGATTGTGTGTTGTGGTTGACGCATACATTCACGAAAATGAACCAAATTGTGTTGTTTTGTGTGTTATTGCTGCCGCTACTGAAAGATAGAGCTCTGGCCTAGGGTGTGGCTTAAGGACTCTATAGCGCCACCTAGCAGTGCGTTGTCTGTTGTGGTTGACACATACATTCACGAAAATGAACCAAATTTGGTGGGCTTCTGTGTTATTGCTACCGCTAGTCAAAGACAGAGCTCTGGCCTCGGGTGTGGCTTAGGGACTATATAGCGCCACCTAGCTTATTGTCTGTTGTGGTTGACACATACATTCACGAAAATGAACCAAATTTGGTGGGCATGTGCATTATTGCTACCGCTAGTCAGGGATTGAGCTCTGGCCTAGGGTGTGGCTTAGGGACTCTATAGCGCCACCTAGCGCATTGTCTGTTGTGGTTGACACACACATTCATGAAAATGAGCCAAATTTGGTGGGCTTATGCGTTATTGCTATCGATAGTCAGAGATAGAGCTCTGGCGTAGGGTGTGGCTTAGGGACTCTATAGCGCCACCTAGCGTGTTGTCTGTTGTGGTTGACACATACATTCAGGAAAATTGACCACATTTGGTGGACATGTGTGTTGCTCATACACATGCCCACCAACACGTACATGTTGCGTTGTTAGATTCCGAAATGTCACAGGTCTCCGCACCGCTGGTGCTCGGGCCCGCCATCGCCGCTTGCGGCTATATTTATTATTATTATTATTATTATTGCTAATTAAATAAAAACTAGTGCAGTGCCCATACAAACAATGTTTTCCAAGAAACTTGTTGCCAAATAACGTTAATGCGGTAGATCATGTTAAATTGGCGATGATGTAGAATCAGGCCCGTGCAGTTAGTAGAGATACATTAGATGTTCAGAGATCAGGCAACAGAACCGCTAGGGCAGTAGGCACTAGGCAGCAGCGGTTGTTGATGTAGAGTAGCCTGTACAATGTTACGTTATTTGAACAGCCTGCTTACCAACATGGGTGCATGTGAGTCAGACTCGGACGGTCCGTTGTTTAAGACACATCGTAATTTCCATGAATGGCAAGATGTGAGTTTGTCAGCGAAATGGGCTTTTTTGTTCTATGATGGAGTAAGTGAGAGTGAGAAGGGGAGTGACTATAGAGTGGCTAGAGAGCAGTAGAATTGTATTTTGCTAAATTTAACGATATCTTTGTTATCTTTTGTCCAAAAACGACCAAACTTTGCACTGCACTCACGCATGCCATTAGCAAGACCTGTGGCCAATTTTAGGTCAGTCGGATGAGTGGTTCGAGAGTTATCCGTGGAACACACAGACAGACAGACAGAGTGACACACAGACAGACGTTCCTTGCATTAATAGTATATTCCACCTGACAGAATAACTCTATATTGCATAGCTAAATGACCTGCCTGAAAATATTACTTTACCTTCACTTGAATATGGAGACCTATGATCTTATTGGATGTCGTTAGGCTACATACATGATACTGCAAGTTGGGGATGTCACACATGAAACCATACTGCAGCAATATGATTGGAGTTGGCTATTGATAGTTTCTACAAGCCTTGTTGAGTCCCTGTTGATATCTGGCAATGGAAAATAACTTAAAGGAATCTACTGTAGTTGCAGTCTTGTAAACAGTTACCCTGCAAGATTACAGTACCAGTCTTTGCAAAATCATCAAGTCTGTGACTTATCTTTAAAAGTCTTTTCCAACTATGTTTAAAGTATTGGTAGCATTAAAGGAAATCCAGTGACATGAGGCTGATCTTGAGCACTCACATGTTGTTGCAGACACTGGTGGCGGTGCGGTACTTGTTGATTAAGGGTGTTGTCCTGCAGGATGGGATTAGGAGACGGCTAGTACAGCCTGTGAGACCTTGAATGAGCTGCCGTTCCTCCGCTGTGATCAGGTCTGTAAGAGGGAGACACAGTGAGTCCTCTGATCACCATATGCATATCTCGTCGGTGATTGGCTAGAACAGTTTGTTATGTTTTTTATGGTCCAGGCTGGACCAGGTTGTTTTTGTTGCCGTGGTTACGTGGTTTTAGCTTAGAAACCACGATAACATCGCTTAGAGCATCTTTAAAGAGGAACTATGCAGGATTGGCGATTTCATATCTGGTTTCGGTTTCGTTGTTCGTTTTCGCTCGTTTTATGCTTGCAGTTTCTCTGCAGAGCTTCCCCGACAGCTTTAGCGTGTATATTTATACATGTATAGGCTATATTTAAATATATAAATTGAAAGCGTGGTTCTTCGTCTCAGACTTCCAGATGTAAACAAGGAGCGATCGTCTCCTGCAGAAAGTTGCATAGGGCCTCTTTAATGACCTCAGTGGGCTTTCTTCACGTCTGACCTGTGGCGTTGATCGATCTCTTGTGGATGTGATGGGCCTTCTGGTGGATGAGCTCGAGGGCGATGTCCATGGTGTCGGCGGCCCGCACTGCGTTGCGGGTATCCCGCGCTGGCTGCTTCATCAATCGCAAAATATCCGAGGGGCTGACATCCTCTCTGCGCACTCTGCTCAGACTCCTACATGGTGGGACACAGCAGAGCATGACCACACTTTTATATCTTATCTAAGATTCACCCTTATATAAGGTCAAGCACTTGTGAATGTCAACACCAACAGATTTGAATTTGCTTACTCTTCACGCGAATACTTGTAGGCCTCATTCACAACCTTCTTTGCCTCCTCAACCGCTTCTAGGATGAAAGGTCGACCAGGGCTTTCTGTGAATAAACACAAAATGTTATGGTGTAATGTTCAGGGCTGTAGTGGAGGCTAAACGCTTGTCAGTGCCAGAATTTTCAGAAATTGCGTTTATCCACCTTTATCCGTTCAGGAGATAAGCTCAGACAGATTACTTTTTTTTTAATTTCATGCATTCTCCGACTACCCAGGTCAGTTATTGTGGGTTAATTATGGGCCGTGTTTCAACAGGGGGGAAATGCCTCTGCACTCGATTGGATAGACTTAACCAATCAGAGCAATGAAATAGCTTAATATAGCTCAATATAGCAACAAAATAGTTTAGATTAAAGACCAAACCGTATGGAAATAATATGCATTTTTTTCATATGGGGTCTTAGAAGCCATGTCTAGCTTCTAGCCACAGTGTTTTTTGTTGCAAACAAAATAAAAATAATTATACAGTGTCCTTGGGTGCCTTGAAAATATCTAATTGGGTGGCTTATAAATCAAATGTATTATTATTATTATTATTATTAATAATAATTACGGCACACCAAACAGTACAGTATATCGGTCGGGCTCACATTTACACCGATATGCGGTGGTCCACCTTACAGTGACCTTGTTCAGTTCACTTGATCACAGAATGTATAGTTTACCAACCTTTTTTTTTTCCTGGTATGGAGATTTCAAATGAGATTTCATTTACTGTACATGGGCAACATAAAAACTAAATTGTGTTTCACTTCACACATCCACCAGTTCAGAATGTCAGTGCCAACTAATATAATATAATGAGCTAATAAATAAATAAGAGCATTTATAGCTAACCTAACATGAATTATTTAATTGAAATATCTTAAAAGGAACC
This sequence comes from Sardina pilchardus, assembly GCF_963854185.1. Taxonomy (NCBI): domain Eukaryota; kingdom Metazoa; phylum Chordata; class Actinopteri; order Clupeiformes; family Clupeidae; genus Sardina; species Sardina pilchardus. The sequence goes on along the minus strand of NC_085009.1, from coordinate 11,536,536 downwards.
GTCCCTGATATGCAGTTCACATTCTCTGGTTTAGCAATCTGATGCCGTGGGAAAACAAATAAGTGGTAAAGATGATGATTCATGGAGCAACTTTCTGCAATGACTACAACATACTGTAGCCTAACCAGTGATCATACCAATTTGACCACCGGTGATGAAACTTCAGAGAACACCAAATAGTTGCCAAATATCAATGGGAACGTGTCATGCCAAAACCACAATAATGAGGAACATTGTTTGCCCAGCAACATTAGCCAAAAAGTTGCCTTGTCTAAAGGGCTCATCGCACACCTTTGTGATGCTCCTGTGCTCAATGAGGTTGTTTTTACATGTTACGCTACTTTGACTGTCTGCCGTCTTTCCACCAAAAAAAGCCCATAATCCATCTGCACATGCCAGGATCCACCAACAACCATTTTGTAATCAGCTTTTTTTATTTTCAAGATGAGTCAGAGAAAGATGGAGAAGGGTGGAGATGGCATCTTCAGTAGTGTGCTTAGATGTATGATATGTGACAAGCAGGGAAGCATATACCCAAAGTTGACTAACTTCTTGTTTAATACTTGCTAAGTGTGCAACAGATTAGTACATTCCTCAAGTTTCCATTTCCTTTTTGGAAAGCTTGAAATGCCTTTGAGTGCTCATGTTTTTTTTTAAACATTTTTTACAAATATTTCTTGATCAAATAACTTACCTAAGCCATCACACCAGCTGAGCAACAGGCAGAGCCCAGTCACTGACAGGAACGTAGACAGATTCATATCTGAAGCAAGACAATCATAGTAGTTATGAAGCCTGAGAGCTCCCTTTGAAGATAAGAGATGTGCAATAAATCCTGTTTAGATTTATTCTAGGTAAAATAAGTCTACAAGTTCTGTGACCGCTGTGTGCATGCATTCTCTCTCTTGCACAAACAATATTTGCATCTGTAGCCAAGTACACAATTCTGCTGCATAAAGTAAAAAAAAACAAATTGGTTTTTTTTTTACAAAGAAAGCAAATAGCCTATATGTCACGCAAATAATTGGCTACAGTGTCGAGTTCGGAGAGTGAAGTTATGTTAAGGCAACCTTTTTTTTTGTTGTTGTTCTTACACAATTTAGGAACCACAATATGTGCCATGACCATGAAGCCTCTGTCTTGCAGCTGTTAACAATAGTTTAAATAGTTTAAATAAGTAGCTTTCGTTTTTTACAATAGGCCTACATATTATTGAAGTCTCTTAATCCAATTTACTTTCAAGGAATAATTCAGATCAATGAAGTTTACTGCTTCAAGTCCCCCCTGTTCTTCCAAATGAAATTAAAGAATAGCTTATTAATTTCTTTACAAACAAAATCATTAAAAAGACAGAGAGAGGGATAAACAAAACGTGATAACCCAAGCTTTAGACAGAAGAACACGTCCAAAAATAGACACATCCCTTAATAACCAACTATTCAGTTTCATTTTAGCCATTTTACCATACCATACCATTCACATCTAAAATGTAAATGAAACAGTCATCACGCAGCCTGATGTGTCAGGAAAGTTTGCACTGACAGTGAAGGTGTTTCTGATGTCCGTTTACTCACCCATAACATTTCCAAGACACACATGAGTTTGCTTTACATCTTTTCCAAAATGGTTTTCAAAGAGTGCATATCATTATCATACACTTTGATTATACAAAGATGGCAATGAAACCATGGCTCAATAATAATGATGCTGAAACATAATTTAGCCTAGCCCTTAACTATTGCTATTATCAAAACAGAAAGTCATGAGAGCACTCTAATACAACATAATTAAAGCTTACCTGTTAAGTCTCCAGTCTGAATCTTCAGTTAAGTTGAAAGATGACTGTCATATGGACGACTGCCTGCGTGGTGGGCTGGTGTTGAAAACACAAGTGCCTGGGTTGCAAGGGCCAGTGTGTTAGTGTGAACCTTTAGTCCAGTGCAGTGTGCAAGGTCTAGCTTTACAGTATATAGTCTGTCTGGAGCCTCGCCCCCCAGCACACTGTAGGCGTTTTTCCACCGACAGCGAACCCCTTCTTGAACTGTGGTGCTATCCAGCGAATTGGCAATTGTGTATAGTTATGTACAGTATAAAGATTTATTGAGACTTTCAAGACAGCAGGGAATGACACATTCATTCAAAGTGACTTACATTGAATGCTCAACATTTCTGGCTACAGCCCAGTACCTTATAGCCACCATTTTACAACCGCCCATGTACAGTAGGCTCGGTCATTGAAGGCAGCTTTGTGGTGTTTCAACAGATTAAAATAAAAACCACCTAATTACTTGGTGATCCATTCCATACAAGCTCTATAACTTTACATCATAGCCTTCCAGACATGATATGTCTGGATATGTCTGGATATTTCACAACTTTGATAGCCTATGTCTCTTAGCTGCCCGCTTTCATCAGGCCATGTTGCCTATAATATTCTGTGTAGATATGTCATTTTTTGTAGAAAATGTATGTAAAAATGGATTTCTGTACAGACATATGGTAATTAATGTTGACTATGTTTTGCTCTACACATCGTTAAATGCCAACTAAGGGGACATCGCCCAACCCTACTCTCAGATGCTCATTTGTTTCTCAAGAATTAACTGCCACAAAGAACTGTGCAACTGTTAATATAGCGTCCTTGCAACATGAGCGTTGTGTGATATTGCAGTTGCATTATTTGTCTTTGTCTTTGGTCTTTGTATGCGCGAGACAGAATTCAGATTTTAGCGCAGACTTTGTGAACATTCTGAGCAGGCGTCACAGTAACTTATATCGCTACAAACCTTTTCCATCACATGTAGCCTATATCGATTTAACTCTCCTTAATCCACCTCTGGCGAGCGAATTAACTTATCACGACAAAACCGACGTTAGAACGATAGAAGTCATTTTCCATCACATGTGTTGCACTTACTTTTGATGCGCACCGTTTTTTAAAGGGACACTTCACCGATTAGCATTAAGCTTTGTATCTTCAGAAAACCAGTCATGTTTTTGAATGGTCATGCATCATTCCCTCAGTTTGAGATCGGAGAAATACGGATTTCAATGTTGGACTTCCTGCTTTCAATGATGTAAAAATCATCATTTTACATCATTGAAAGCAGCAGGAAGTCCTGTTCACGGGTTTCATTGAAATCCGTATTTCTCCTATCTCAAGGCACACTGAGGGAATGATGCATGACCATTCAAAAACATGACTGGTTTTCTAAAGATACAAAGCTTAATGCTAATTGGTGAAGTGTCCTTTCAAGCGAATTAACTTTTCAATGGAAAAAGGGCTAATGATGCTAGACGGCTAAATTTGTGTCTTGTGATTGTTATTGAAAAATCAACTAGGCCTAGCCTACGGAATATCTATTCTCTAACTGCTGTTGCTGTGTGGTTTGGCTAATTTGTCCTCACTTGATACAACCTGTCCTTTTCAGAGTTTGGTTGGTGGTCACCCTATTTTTGCTACTTTATAGAACACATGCAGCCACCACTTCCCCTTTTAAACACAAATGATGACTGTACGCTGATCTTTTAAAAGTATCTCTGCACAGAACCACTCAAGCGAAAAAAATAGGTGTTTCTTCTATTCCGTAACTGGGTCGTGGTTGCAGTGCGGTTCCAGCCTGAGAGACCTGATAAAATTCATGATAATTATGACCGCCACACAGGTTCATGGGGGGACATACTGTAGGCCTACATAAATCCCGTTTAATCCCATTTTTTTCCCAGACATGAAAATATCAAAATCATGTGTCTCCCTTTGAAGTAATCAAGACAGAGAATTGCCGAGTCAATGTTGAGTATTGTATTGTGATACAAATATAAATGTAAAGAACAGACCTTGGACAATGTCCCCATATCATCTCTGACTGGAATTTATTGGAAATTAGATGATTGGACAAAGAAATGTGTCAAAAAAAGAGAAAATCCCCAAAATCTGACTCTGTAGTTTCCCATCGGTCACAATTGTGACCGTCTTCATGTTCACTCATGCTATGAGAACGCTGAACAAAGTTCACATATTTCATTTGCATCCCTCCATACTAGACACCTTAAAGATTATGGGTACCCAAACTCTTTGCCCTATTTTTACATACTTTTCTAAGCTTTAGTTTGGGAACTTTTGGGTGGAAATTTTCTGGTCAGGGTGCAACCAAAACATAAGCAGCTCTGACCATGTGACAAATTACACTACACATTTGGCACTTCACACATTTAACTGAGACCCTTTCAGGTTTTCATTTTTGGGGAAATTGTATTGATAATTCATACAATGACATCTTTAAAGGCACAGGAGCAAAATTTTATTTTCGGTCACAATTGTGACCGTTGGGATTAAAAGGGTTAAATTAATTTATGTGTACATTTAATGACTGCGTGCACCAACTGGCCTGTAGATGCCATTTTTTTGTATGTTGTCCTCCAGGGGCCATGTCAACCCATATCCACTCATTTGATGTACTGTATAGCACCACCTAGTTAAAAATTAAAAAGCTGCAAAAACTGCAAAAACGAGGCATTGTAATTGCATGTGTCTTTGGCCTGGAGGACCGAGCATTGAGGATCGAAGAGAGAGGTTGAGAAGGGGCCACAGTGATGGAAGTAGACGCTTTGTAGTCTGGCCCTTAGCGCTTGTCATGGTGTCAGGTGACGTGGATGACTATAGGGGCTTTTCCACTGCATGGTAAAAGCTCAACTCGATTTTTTTTGGTTTTCCATTAGCAAAAACTGGCTGCTGGTACCTGGCTCCGTTGAGGTTCCAAGTGGCACTGTTTTTGGTATCACCTCCGTTGAGGTTCCAAGTGAGCTGAGCCGGTGCCAAAAGGTGACGTTAATGTCATTACAGTTGTTTTCTTCAGCATTGCTATGGCAACCTGCTAGCTTATAGGGGTAGCTTACAGTGGAAAAACAAACATGAGTAGAGTAGAGTAGCATCTACACTCTCAGAAATAAAGGTACAGTGAGGGTACAATCAAGTACTTCAAGGTACAAATTTCAGAACTGTACCATCCAAGTTACTAACATGTCTCTTGCTGAGTACAAATAAGTACCTTTCCAAAGAAAAAGGCACACAATGAATTATGAATGCTGACAAGTACATATAGGTACCCTTTGAAAAGGTACATTATCATACATAAAGTAAGAGTGAAGGTACAATCTAATTCTTTAAGGTACAACATTCAGAAATGTACCATTAAAGGTCCTATTGTGTTCCCAAGGGGTACTAAGAAGTACCTTTTGGGTACACATCCTGTAGGGTACAAAATAAGTACTTTATTCTGATGAAAGGGTACACTTCCTGTGCGGTACTGAGAAGTACCTTTCGTGACAGGGTACATAAACTGGGGTGCTATTAAGTGCCTTTTTGCAAGGGTACACAATCCTCTGGGATATGCCAAATCGAGGGCTTCGAATGACCTCAGACACATCAACCGTCACTTTTCTATCATGAATCTGACTGCAAGCTGTGTGCTGTAGGCCTACTCTGCCATCATCGTATTCAAGGTAAGAATTACAGTACTTTTGTATGCCAATTGAAAACGGGAATTTATTAGAAATGTACCGTTTTCACAATGAAATATTAACCACCGCCGTTAGCCATCATAGAAATCATAATTAGTTAGCAAATAATAGCTATCAAATAGTGCTAGCGAGCTAACTTCGCTAACGTTAGCGATGTTAGCTGTTAATGTTAACTTTTCCAGTGACTAATTTCACCTTTATGTAGAATTTTTGGAGTTAATACCATATCTAGCAATAATTCAGTCTGAGGTGTCGTTTTGAATGTAGAGTGTGAGTTTTCACACATCAGGCGCAATAGCTTAGCCTACCTATCATATATACATTTAAAGTGGCTGTTACAATGCAGGCTAAAGTTAGCAGCTAGCAGACACAACGAAAGTCGTTGTTAACGTTAACAGACACACAAGGAAAGTTAACCTTACCTTTCGACCTTCCATGGGGCATGGGTCGTTACTTAATCATAATATATGTATCGATAGTGTTGATGCATAATATGTAGTGTTGCTATAACTGGAAAAAGGACCAGTAAAACGAATGAAGTAGGTTGATATTAAGTTATTTCACCCCCTGATTTAGTTGATTGATGTAGCTATGGATGCTACCATTGTCACTACTGATACCTAACACGAAGCATGAAACTAGCTTTATTCATCCAAAGAGTGGTTTTGTTGAAGACTAATGGTATGTTATTATTACACTATGATAAGCGCGTGCGTGGAAAAATCTGTAGACAATTCAGTGCATTCTGAGATGATAATCAGATTTTGATTTTGTGTGTGTGTGTGTGTGTGTGTGTGTGTGTGTGTGTGTGTGTGTGTGTGTGTGTGTGTGTGTGTGTGTGTGTGTGTGTGTGTGTGTGTGTATGTGTAAGCTACTGGATGCCTAACATGAATAAAGTATCTCTCTCTTCTCTTCTAGGAATGGACTTCAGAGCGGCACTCATCCTCCTGCCAATCATTTTTAAAGAGAGTGTGAATCATCACATCATAATGGGAGAGGTATGCATCTCTAGCTTCTGCCTAGCTCTCTGGCTGCTGACTGGTGCTACTGGTCGCAGTCTACCCTAGTTAGTAGTTGATTTATTTAGTTATTTATTGATTGATTGATTGATTGATTTATCTTTTTTTTTTTTTTAAATGTCATGAGTCACCGAGTGGTAATGTAGGTAGGCCATAGGTATGATTATTTGTTTGTTTGTTTGGGGGCGGGGGGTCCATCAACTATCTCTCTCTTTTTTGACCAATCAAAACGTGCATCCCTGTCTGTTTTGTTGTATTCTTCAGGATGAACCCAACACACCGTATCCAGTTGTCCAGGTGACCCAAGAAGACTGGAAGTCTGCGTTTGAGGGACAAAGCCTCTGCTCACTTATGGTAGACCGGGTCCTTTTTATATCTTTATGGCAATGATATACTGTGTGTAAGAAGTTAAAAATGATACCTTCAAATTGTACAAATGTGTTAGCACTTCTGTGTATTGACTAATATTTTAATGTTGCCTCTTTCTACTTTATAAACAGATCATAAGAGTTTAAGCATTATACATTATTTTTCCTCCTCCCAGGGATCATAGGGATTTAAAAGTGAAAAACTGCATTCAATAAAGTTGATTGAAAATGAAGATTGTGGTCTTTCTTTTCCTCATTCCTCTCTATTTAACTAGGACATTTTTGCCACTTTATAGGTACAATGGCATCGTCACTGTGGTGGTACCCCTAACAAGAACAAGTTGGTACCATCTAATGGGGTACCCCTTTGTACCAGTGGATTAAGGTACAAATATATTGCAAAGGTACAAAATTGTCTCTCAAAAGGTACAGTGTACAAGGGTACAACTCTGTACCTATGGTAAGGGTACAATTGCTGTACCCTGGGGGTACCACCCCAGCGACGAGCCATTTGTACCCTTGAAGGGACCTATATGTACCAAAAAGGCACAGACTGTAGGGGTACTTCTTTGTACCCATTAATATGGTACAAGGTTGTTCCCCTTGGAGCAACTCCAGACTGAATCTCTGTTTTTTAACTTAATTTTACTTGACTGTTGTTTTGTGTCCGTAAGGAAAACACTGTGAGGCAAAATACATTTTATGTCATTTTATTAACATTTTTAAATGAACAACACAGTATCAGTGAATGTCATAAAGTAGTATACATTTGGCTTCAGAATAACAAGCAAAGAGCTAGAGTAATGTAACATACTGTTACTTGATGGAATTATTCTGAAGTTCATTTTGAGTTCTTTATTCTCTGTTGTTTTGAGTCTTATTTCAAAAAACAGTCTAAGTACTCAGTATACAATTCAGTGCATATGTTGGGATTTCACAGCTTGTGTTACAATTATTTCCAGTGTAAACAATACATACTCAGCAAAACATAAAAAATATTCCGCACTTGTAAGCTATTAGAATCAATTCCGAAATTCTTAATAGAATTCATGATTCTGCCATGTATCTGCTTCATGTGTTTGCAAACATAATTAAAAAAAAAAAATAAAAAATCTAAATAATATCTAGACTAATATAGCAATGCCTATAGATTACAAGCAGAAATGGCCAGCTATGTGTGCCTGTGGGAATAGCCAATATAATGCTGTATTGACCCTTTTACTGCTTAAACGTTGTAAATCTTTTTGCGCATGTATGGTGCTGAAACTGATGTGCTACCCCAATCATTCAGACTTGGCTACCAGCCCACCCTGTAAAATATTGAAAGGACATTTGTTTGTTTCACTTTTGATGTATAACTCATATTATAGTTGTGGAAACTACAATAAAATGTGACGTTTTTTGATGATAAGCAAGTAAAAAAATCTAGAATTTAGCCTTCTTGTCCATAGACTCCCAGTCATTTGGGGCTTACTCACAACCACAAAATATGGGTGAACAGCAACCAGTTTCGATAGAATGGCAGTCAGTAGGGAGTAAACAGGCTCTCCGTGAATAGGCTCTGTTCAGACCGATTCAGAGGAGGAAGAGGACATAAGAGGAAACTACACAGTTTTTAACGCTGATTTAGAAGTGTAACTAGCATCAACATGTCCGGTTGTTGCATGATCAGGTAGTTTGGTAATCTTGTACGGTTAATCCCTGTAGTGTAACTGACTTCTGGCACCATGCTGTGCACGCTATCCATCACTGTCATAAACAGTAAAAGGGTCTACATGAAGTGCGAATGCAAATACGAGATCGGAGCAAAGATCAAGTTTAAAAACAGTAACAAGCTATCTATCTACATGCCAGTGCAGCGAATGAAAATATGTACACTGTCCTCTCTTGCCCTTAGACTGTGAAGAGGATGTGTCCAGTAAAGCGACTCTCTGAGAGAAGTCCGGACCCCCCTTGACTGGCCTCCAGCCACACCTGATCCCCCAGCCCCAGCTGCACCACCGTGTCCCCGGTAAAGTTGATTCGGCCGTCCACGTAGGACGAGAAGGCGGTCAACACCACCGCCCCGTTTCGCTTCAGCTGAATGCTGCCCACGTTCTGGAACGCCGTGCAGAAGATCTCAAACTGGTAGACGCCTGGCACCCGGCAGGTGAACCTGCCGGTCTGTGTGCTGTAGTGGCCCTGGCCGTTGTAGGTGACGCGGGTAAAGCGGAGGACGTTGCTGTTTGAGGGGATGGAGCCTCCGAGGGTGACGGAGAAAGCAGAGCGAGGTTGTTGGCTGCCACTGCCGGGGGGCCCGGGGGGACCCATTAGACCCTGGGGCCCTGCGGGACCTGTAGAGTTACACACACAGAGGTACGGTCAGTTTCACAACATTTGCTATGGTAGAGACATGGTCAGATTGTGCAAAGCAATGAATTTTGAAAAGAACATACGCTATTATGGCCAAAAGTATTGGGTCACCTGCCTTGAAACCCATATGAATTTCAGTCACATCCTATTCTTAATCCATAAGGCTTAATATGACATTGGTCCACCCTTTGCAGCTATAACAGCTTCAACTCTTCTGGGAAGGCTTTCCAAAAGCTTTAGGAGTGTGTTTAAGGGAATCTTTGACCATTCTTCCAGAAGGGCATTTGCTGTCATAGCTACAAAGAGTGGGCCGATGTCATATGAAATCATATGGATTAAGAATGGGATGTAACCGATATTCATATGGGGGTCAAGGCAGGTGACCCAATACTTTTGGCAATATAGTGTATGTGGATTTTTCCAATCAGGTTTTCCAACACATGGTTATGTCTTAGATGGATTACTGCACCTTGTTGCCCAGCAGGTCCGCGTGGTCCTGGTGGTCCTGGGATAGGCTCAGTGTCCGGATCTGCAGAAATTACGAAAATGTTTAACACTTTTTCCTAATTACTAATCTGTCACAACAAATCATTTCTGACAATAATCTTACTGATAAATCATTGACAGGAAGAAAGAAAGCCAGTTCCCCCAAAAAACTGTGAGAATCATGCCATCATGCCAGGAAAGGAAAGACATGATTACCTTGTGATTACCTTGTGTGAGATCAGAAAATCATTTCAAAACATGATTTATGTGTACAAGAGAAAGTGGCCTTAAATATGATATGATTGGTTCTTTTTGCAAATTCTCTCATCTGTGCAAAATACAACATGCAGAAGTAAATCCTCTCTAACCTCATTTCCATCGTTGACAATGTGATTCTGAACATTGCCTGGAGGGTCAAAACAACTTTACGTCAACCACCAATTGGCCATTTACCAGAGTCATGTCCTTACAAGTCACTCCATTTGGATCATTATGAAGACACAGAAGTGACAGGGACAGTACAAAGGAAAAGACAGGAAGTGATTGGATTTCTAATGAGAAAAAGTCAGATTTTTACGTGGTGTGCCCTCACCTGTCTCTAGCCATGGACGGAGATCAAATGGAGAGATGTCATCACATTTGGTGTAGCCAGAGCCGCGGGCTGTGAAGAGGAAGGGGTTGCTGGGAACATCTCTAACGCCAGTGTTGTCACAGATGATGCGAGTCAAGGAGACCGAGGCCAGTGAGGTCTTCTGTGCCCTTGTGAACACCCCATGATTCTCCCACCACAGCCTGCAAACACAGTGGAGGGGTCTCCTAAAGTAATGTGGCACCTACAGCGCATGCTAACACAAGCCATATAGACACTCCCCCAATTAAGGACCCCTAAGAGTTCCCCCTCCATCTCACCTGTCCCCATTACGGATCTTTTGGAATTGGGTGGCGATGAGACAGGCAAAGAGGGGTCCCACGCGGCCACCAGGGACAAAAGGCTCCGCAACACCGCCAAGCCAAACATCAATGTTGTCAGGGGATCCGTACAGCTTCAGGAGCTCACGGGCCAGGATCTCGTTCCCTAAGACCTGAGCCAGTTGTGCCTCTGTCTTGGGCGTAGAGAGACCACAGTTCTGCCGCCATGCGTTATACCCTGAAGAGAAGGAAAGAAAAGGACAATGAGTTATAGTTACTAAGGTAACAGACATGAAAAAGCACTGTGCAGAGAAAAAAGTTAACTTAAGTAATATTTTCAGAAATCCTATAACTCGTTGAGATTACACAAAATACATGTAATGTCTTTGGACAGTAAAAGTCACGGTAAATTAGTCATGTTTAGCACAGTACCTGGTAAGGCATGATCTCTGCCTCGCTGGAGGTTAAGGGAGCCAAGATCCAATGCCAGGTGAGCTGTGAACTTGAAGAGCTTCTCCCGAAGGGCGTCCACCATCATGTGGTCCTGGGTGTTCAGCTTAGCCGGTCGTCCGACCAGGCCCCGGATCAGAGGGTCAACGCCACCTGCGAAGGGAACAGGAAGTTAATGGGATACCGAAGCTCATGTAGTCAACTGGCCATGCATAGATGAATTCGGCATATAGGGGAAAATCACTAGCAGTTACTGTACTGTACACTTTATTCATTCATTTTAAGTACAGATGGGGTTTTGCTGGTTTCTGAACATAATGGTTTTAAGGAATTGCATTAATTTAACCGTCCAATACGTATGTATGCTATCAACCTAATTCACCCTTGATTTCCCAATGTTGACAACAAATTTCTCTAGTAGATAACATTTGATTGTTAACTTCTGTAGTTTGCTAACTAGCTAACTTTATATCATCAGTGTAACATAGCCAACTAATACCCACACTAACCTTCAAAGACCAGCCTCCATGGGGTAGAGAAAGCTTTGAAGAGGGGTACGCTGGGAAACTGGGGGTGATCATTGTAGTTCTCATCCAGACGAAACATCAGCGGCTGGATGGTGTTGTGGGCAAAGCGGTAGGCAGCCGTGGCAAACACGTTGGAGATACTGGGGTCCACACTGTCGTTGTAGCCCGAGTAAGAGCCCAGGTATCTGTTCTGCACCTCTGGGCCAATGATGTGCTCGAGGTAGTCACGGTACACAATGATCTGAAAAAGCACAGGTGTGAATGGGTTGGAAAGAGCGGTAAAGGATTAACAAGCTGTGTCTTCACCATTCAAAATAGCCAAAGTAGTAACTATGTGGAAGGACACTCGTGTATCCTCAGTTGCCCCACCTGATGGTAAGCACCCAGGATCTTGCGGGCCTCCTGGTAGAGGGTCTCGCTGCTCCAGTGTGGGTTGAGCTGCCGCAGAGCCCGAGCCAGCCGATTGTGCTCCCGCAAGAACAGAGTGTGAATAGACGTCAGGCCAATGTTCTCATCAACACGAGCATCACCTGCACACAACCAGCAGATGGGCACATGGGAGTGTCAGGAAGCGTATGAACATGAAACTTCCCGTGGGGGAGAGGGAGAGCAATGGAAGAGTAAAAAAGAGGAGAAAACAGGAAGTAGGAAGTGATTACCTGCCACAAAACAAGGGATTTCCTCTGCAGTGGTGTCATTGGTGATAGGTCGGCGCGTAGCGCACCTGTTTTCCTCCATACTCGAGAATGGCAGCAGCTCCCGGTTGCCCGAGGGGTCACGGAACTTCTGGTTGACGCGCATTAGTCCTCCGTCGTTGGTGAGGTCGCGCAGGTCGCGTGCCTGGATGTCCTCTGAGCCGTACACCTGGCCCGAGTCCACAAAGGCTGTCAGCGAGTTGATCTGTTCCCGTATGGTGGCTTGCCCGCCAAACATGAAGGCAGTATTCCCAGAGCCGCAGGTCGGAGCTGAGCGGAACACTGGGATGCAAGCGCCTTGAGACAGCCGGGGATCTCCTGTAGGGACCTGTGGAAGGTATACGAGTAAAAACAAACAGAAGGTGAGAAAGACACAAAGAAAGAGAGATGGATATACAGACAGACAGACAGGGAGAGACAGAGAGAGAGAAAGAGAAGGAGTTATATAGAATAGTGGAGAAAAGTGTCACTGACCGGTATGGGGAAACAGGGATTGGACTGCTCGCAGCTGGCGTCACAGTTCAGGCCACTGCTGAAGGAGCGTATGCTGGGGGAGGTCGGCGTGAATGTCAGGTCGTGGTCGTTCCACTGACCGAAGATCGTCGTCAGGTAGGACAACTCCCGGTCGCTCACAACGCCATTGTCAGTGGTGCTCAGGATGCGGTTGGACACCTCTCTCACCTGATAGAAAACATGCGGGAGAACATGAGCCACAGATGTGACGATACCATCATCACCATCATCATCATCATCATCATCTTCTTATCATAATTATCATCAACATCGTCGTCATCATCTTACCAGAGGGAGCAGGAAATTGTTGTACTTTCTATTCCGGTCCCACCCTTTTGGTTGAGAAATGCCATCTTCATACTCGGCCGGCAGCCATCTGGCGAAAGGTGTGTTTGAGGCTCCAAGTCTTGGGTTTTTCCTGGGAACAGAGGACCACAATTCAATCTGATGTACTTTGCCCACTGAGCAGAGGCACATGAACATTACTCTAACAACTCAGCAGCCTGTGCAAACACTAAAATTCAAACAGTTCAGGGCCAGGTTTCCCAGATTCGTTAAGAAGCTCTTAAGTGCTAAGAACTTCTTAGGAGCGCTCTAAAAACGCTCTAAGAACACTCCGAAGAAGTTCTTAGCACTTAAGAGCTCTTCTTAATGAATTTGGGAAACGCAGCCCCGGTATGTACAGTAGTCTTAGGGGAAATCCAGTGACATGAGACTGATCTTGATCACTCACTTGTTGTTGCAGACACTGGTGGCGGTGCGGTACTTGTTGATTAAGGGTGTTGTCCTGCAGGATGGGGTTAGGACACGGCTAGCACAGCCTGTGAGACGCTCAATGAGCTGCCGTTCCTCCTCTGAGATCAGGTCTGTAAGAGGGAGACGCAGTGAGTCCTCTGATCACCATAACACAACGCCAAGGACATTTTTGTGGACCCCATATGGATGGGTGTCAGAGAATTAAAGTACAGTTTTCAACAACAAAAGCAACAACAACAACAACTTGCATTTATATAGCGCTTCATCAAAGTCAATGTTGACTGATATTTAGCAGCAGCATTATCTGAAGTGACGTGGATTTGCAACAGCAGGAAGTTGAACCTGTGTTCAAAATCACTCCATGAAACCTTAATTGACCACAGCGGGTTTTCTTCACATCTGACCTGTGGCGTTGATCGATCTCTTGTGGATGTGATGGGCCTTCTGGTGGATGAGCTCGAGGGCGATGTCCATGGTGTCGGCGGCCCGCACTGCGTTGCGGGTATCCCGCGCTGGCTGCTTCATCAGTCGCAAAATATCCGAGGGGCGGATGCTCTCTCTGCGCACTCTGCTCAGACTCCTACAGGGTGGGACATGGCAGAGAATGACCACACGTTCATGACCATACTTTTATTTTTTATATGATTCACACGAAAACTCACTCATGGTATTCCCACTTGAATAACATCATGAGATGGATATACAATGAATGTATAGAGAATTTGCTTACTCTTCACGTGAATACTTGTAGGCCTCATTCACAATCTTCTTGGCCTCCTCAACAGCTTCTAGGATGAAAGGTCGACCAGGGCTTTCTGTGGCTAAACAAAATGGGACGATGTTATGATGTCATATTGTATTGCATTTTTCTGTGACCAACAGGGTGAAACATTAAAAAAATAAGGGGAAAAACTTTCAAAATTAGGTTGGAATCAACAAAAATCTTTGTTTTAAGGTGACTCAAAATAATAATGCCACTGACCAAGAAAAACCTGGTCTAAAGTAGGCTCATGTAATGCAGCTGTCATTAAGGGCACACAGTCACAAAATGTAACAATTGGTCTGTGGGGAGTTTCTTCAGTCATTCAAATTGACTTTGTTTTGAATTGTAAACCTCCTTGTTAGTCGATAGTGAAAGTAAATAAGTGTAAAACTGTTTTTGTTTTCTTGTTGCCTACGAGTTCAAGTACAGGCGAGTGCAGATGCATGTAGTAGGCTACTCTACACATTTTAGTATAGCAAGCTTTGGCTAGGCTGAACATCCAGGATGTGGCTAGGCTGTTATCCAAGATGTTGCTAGGGGACAGTATCCAGGATGTGGCTACCGATGAGATGCGAGTTTAGGAGTTTCAATTGCAGGGGAGGGAGTAGCGACAGAAATGATGTTATCCAACATCGCTTAGAGCGCAGTTGTTATTTATTTATTTAATGTTATTTATTGCAAGTATGCAACAGAATATTACATTTCTTTTTGGAAAGCTTGACATGCCTTTGAGTAATCATGTCTTTTCAAAAATATTTCTTGTTCCAGTAACTTACCTAAGCCATCACACCAGCTGAGCAACAGGCAGAGCCCAGTCACTGACAGGAACGTAGACAGATTCATATCTGAAGCAAGACAATCATAGTCGTTATGAAGCCTGAGAGCTCCCTTTGAAGATAAGAGATGTGCAATAAATCCTGTTTAGATAGCTGCGCAAACTACTGTAAGAGTGTGTCACAATTAAGATATCAACAGTTTAGTAGCTTGAGGAAACTGATCCCATTTGTTCATTTTATTATGTCCAAGTTATGACTTTGATTATGATGACATGTCCACCTCTTTGCTTTGAGCTGAGGTGTAGGCATCACCTTAACTGTTGGCATACTACCATCTCTATCTTTGCATTGCGTTGTTACATTTGTTTTAACCCTGATGCTGACACTTGACTTTTCCCACAGCATAGAACACATTTTAATTTATAGGCCTAGATAAGAATTTATAGATGCAGTTTTCAAAGAGCAAATATAATACTTTACTTTCGAGACAAGTCTATGCATTTTGACTAAATAGGTTTGATTCCGTTAAAACTGCTGCCACAGAAATGATATAAAGATGACATGAAAACATTACTGAATAACCATGATACTGCAACATGATATAGCCTATAGCCTTAAATAAAGACCTATGAACTTCAAAATGCTACAAACTCATCTGATATTGAACACTCGAATCCACCACAATTAAACCTTACCTGTTCAGTTTTCTAGTCTGAATTTTCAGTAGAGTTGAATGATGAGTGTCTTCTAGCCCTCCCTATTATATACAGTTTTGAGTCTGGAGCCTCGCCCCTCGAACACGCTACTGTATGTGGGAAGGGTGTGTGGGTTACGAGCAGTTCCTTCTTCCTCCTCGTCAGTTATTTATTGATCATTGGTATCACGTCAGTGATAACCATCTGCTTCCTGAAGATAACAGATTCTTCCTGATGACTTATGAAGTTCCTAAAGAAACTTTATAATGACTCTCATGAACACTATATCCTGTTGATGCTTAATTGATCATGTTTAACATTTCATTTTAAGAAGACTCAAGCTAAAAGTAATCAATATGTCCTGATTACTATTTAGTGTTATGATGACTACATTTTATGAATTTCTTCTTGCATGATAAACACAAATCATATTAAATTTAGTGAAACTGTATGAGCACCTGGTCTTCTGCCAGGCAGGAACTGTGCAAATTTTAATTGATTTTTAGCCATGAATCTAGTCTTGGTCTGGAAAGCCCGATCCAAATTCCTATCCAACCTTTCATGTAGTTAAAGAGGAACTATGCAGGATTGGTTTCGTTTTTTGTTTTCGCTCGTTTTATGCTTGCATATTTCTCTGCAGAGCTTCCCCGACAGCTCTAGCGTGTATACTTATACATATATAGGTTATATAAAAATATATAAATTGCAAGCATGGTTCTTCTTGTTCCTTACGCATCTCAGCCTTCCAGATGTAATCAAGGAGCGATCGTCTCCTGAATAAACTGCAAGGCTGCAATAGCAGATAGGGACACTGGGGGCGGGAGGAAATATTACTGTTTTCGATAAAACTGGTCAGTCAAGCAAAACCACGATTTCTAAGCTTTAAGATTTATGACTATGAAAAAGTTGCATACATGTAGGGTCTCTTTAAAGTAGGCTCAGACAATCAGACACTGATTGTTACGTCTTCTGACACCAAATCAGAAGACGCAACAACCAGTGTGCCAGCTCTGGTGCAATCCGGTTGGATATTTGACTGAAATGTCAGAAAGTGAAGTATCACGTTAGCCTGTAGTGTGAGTTACTGTGTCATATGTGACTGAAGAAAACAGCAGTCTCTACTAGGTATGATTTCAGTATGTTAGTAAAAAAATGTGAGGTAAGACGGTGTTGTGATATAAGTGACAAGATACTGTACAACCTTGATTACTGGATTAAAGCAATACTAAAGAGTTTTTTGTACCTTAAAATAATGTTTCCAAAATCATTTCAGTGGTTCATCAACTCGTAACAGGGTGAACGGCACTTCTGCATTCGCTTCGCAACCCTCTATCGGCTGTAACCACACTGTGTAAGTTTCCAGAGTATGTTACCAGATCGGGTAGCAGATCTGTAGTTCGATGGAATAAGACATAAGAAACTACAAATTTGACTCGCTTCGATGTTGCAATACATCATACTTTCATAAAATCTTAACTATAACTTATCTGTGGACATCATTATTTGCAAAGCCAGTGCTGGATATACAAATAGCATGCGTACAAAAAGTGCTTTAGTGTTGCTTTAAAGTAGTACAGCGCACATATACATTCACAAGCTAATTGCCTGATAGAGAGTCATGAAGGGAATTTCTTTCTTCATTTTTCTTAACACTGAACATAATCATAACCTTTGAATAGAAGCTTTCTAGTCCGCCAGGCTGATAAGATTCCCAGACATACAGTAATCATAATTACACTAGGTGTGTCCATACTCAATGTAGGTCACCCATACTTTATAATTTTATTGTTTCATTACTTCAATTGTTTGTTTTCATTCTTTGCATTTGAATAATGTCACGGTGGTATTGTCTTTATAATCATCAGGATTTGTTGAGTTATGGCATGCAATAGAAGTACTGTAGCTACTTATTCATCTGGCTTACAGTTTTATCGGAAGTGATAAATTCTTACAAAGGTTGAGTGTGGTGCTCAAGGACACAGCATGGCAATGGTGTCAACACTTCATGGCTATTGATTCTTAGCCCAGTTCCTTATAGCCACAGTGCTATCACCACTGCACATACTGTAGGTCACTTATGTTTGGTTTTCAACAGAAACGGCCCCATGGTTGTTTGATAATTAAAGTAAAGCAACCTAATTACTTGGCAATCCACGCCCAGTCCATACCGAGACATTGCACCTTTGAATTCATACTGTACTGTAGGTATAAAGCATTTTGCTGCTTGTATTCAACCCTCTTCAGAAATGTTTGTTGAAGGGTGGTTTTGTTCAAACTACTGAAAGATGATTTATTTTGCTCATTAGGTCTGGTTTATTTGTTCAGGTGGAGTTTCATGTACAGTAGGTCAAATGTGTCATTCCATGAAATGGGTGCCTTTTCCCCTATATAATTTTCAATATTCATATTTTCATTTAATATTTTTCTGTCCTTAAAACACCCCTAAACGTTCATTTTTAAAAATGTGCTGCTCACCGAGTGGTTACTGGTCTTCAACGATCTTCTATAGCAGGTTTCGCAGTGAAATTCAAATTCTGTTGTGTTATATTAGGCACACACGGTTGTGAGGTATCTGAAAAAGTACTTCTGGGAAAATCCCTGATAAAAGATGACAGAAGCTGTATTTAGCTGCTAAACTTGCTATCGAAGGTCGTTGAAGACCAGTAACCACTCAGTGAGCTGCATATTTTTACTGTAAAAATGAACGTTTAGGGGTGTTTTAAGGCGAGCAATGTTAAAGCCATACAGAGCTCCATTCTAAAGCTGCCAAATTCCACAAACAGGCTCAATCATTGAGATTTCGGTGTCAACCACTCATTTTCATGCTAGGCAATACAGAAAATAGGCTTAAAGTGTAAAATACCGTAATATTCCTTTAATGCTAATCGGTGAAGTGTCCCTTTAAACAGCATCAAACATGGGAGAGGGGCACCACAAAGCAGTTCTGCTAAAGGCACCCAAATGGCCGACAGCAGCACTGCAGACAAAACAAGTTAATATGAGAGAGTAGGTCAAACCAAGGGACACAAAAAAATCATAAAAATATTTACCAAAAAACATGACTTATTTTGAGTAAATCACCAGGTCACCAAAAGGTCACCAGGAAAATACATTTAATTCTGAAAAATATAACTAGACTTCCTGGCATGATGGCATAGGCTTACTGGCATAGGCCCAACCCTTTAGATTGATAAACTTCTCAACAACGTCTTTATGGCACAATCACATGTAGGCTACAACAGAAATTTCCTGGTTTAGTAACACAATCAGTTTCAGCAGCCAAAGTTCATTCTGTTGTTTGGCTTAACTGGCAGTGTTGCATTCCTGACAGCACGTGTGTCTATTAAGCTTCTAATATCTTACTTATTAGACATCGATTGCTATTTTGCAGTTCAATCAGATAAATATTTCCTGAGAGAGAGTGTGAGTTTGTGTGTGTGGCGGGGGATATTTAAGTAGGCTATTTAGTGTTTTAAGTATTGCACTATTGGTACGGTCTGTAATAAGCTTGTTTGTTTAATAAAAACACACACACACACACAAAACGGATAGTTTTTTCCATTTCATTCATTCATTGGCCCTTCAACCCATATTTTTGGACAGACTTGTCTTAGCAGCTTTGTCTCAGCTGGCATTTCGGGGTCTTGTTCGCACTGCCGGGACTTATTTTCCTGTTAATGACCGGCGTTCTATACATTATCCCGCTTATTACGCTTGCCAAAACTCCACATGATTTGACTCTTTCATTTATTTGTTACCGTTTCATCATGGCTTTTGCTGATAAACAAATAGTTCACAACACACGCTGAACTTGAATCAAACATTCTTTAGAACACAGCTGATCAACCGTCAGCTTTCACTTTTGAATGAAGTTCCATTACAAGAAATGACGGGACTAGCCTACTTGGGGATTGATATGAAAGAGGTGAATAAGAAGCACAAAACCCTTGACAGCAGTCTGTTCTTGTACTTATCAACGGTCTGTGATCGAGAAATATCAGACCTCCAAATGCTGGGATGGCCCATTCAAGTGAATGGAGCATTCTGCAGCATTATGGAGAGCCATGTATTAATCATAATAATGATGCCTGTTCAGTAGCAAACCACAATGTACACGAGATGACAACAAACCAATCCAAACCAAACCATATATTTCATTGTGGTTTGGATGATTGCTGTCTTATCGTCATATCATTCAGTGTATGTTTCTAGATATCAGCCATGATAAAGCGCAAAGCAATGAATAAGAAATGGGAGTCATTCTAACTTACAATGGCTGGGTTTCCCAGATTCGTTAAGAAGCTCTTGAGTGCTAAGAACTTCTTGGAGCGCTCTAAGAACATTCTTAGGAGCGTTCTAAGAACATTCTTAGCACTTAAGAGCTTCTTAACGAATCTGGGAAACCCGGGCCAATGACTATATTCTGGCCATCATCAACGACATGCTGCAATGATTTGGCCTTTGGTTTCTTTCATGCTCTGTTCCTCCTGGGTGCAAGGGTGAGCCGCAAAAGGAAACACAATGCGAGAAAAGAGGAATAGATTGTGTGAATAGCCATAGGAGTGTTCAGGGAAAGGTCCTTTTGCTGGCTCTTGTTGTGACTTATGTGGCTGATAGGGCAAAGTGTGTGTGTGTGTGTGTGTGTGTGTGTGTGTGTGTGTGTGTGTGTGTGTGTGTGTGTGTGTGTGTGTGTGTGTGTGTGTGTGTGTGTGTGTGTGTGTGTGTGTGTGTGTGTGTGTGTGTGTGTGTGACTGTGTGTGTGTGCGTGTGTGTGCGTGTGTGTGTGTGTATATGTGTATGTGTGTGTGTGTGTGTGTGTGTGTGTGTGTGTGTTAAAAGGACTGCCTCACAATTAGACTATAAGGAACTAGCCATACGCTAGTACACAGTATGATAACACTATTTGCTCTAAGAACATTCTTAGGAGCGTTCTAAGAACATTCTTAGCACTTAAGAGCTTCTTAACAAATCTGGGAAACCCGGGCCAATGACTATATTCTGGCCATCATCAACGACATGCTGCAATGATTTGGCCTTTGGTTTCTTTCATGCTCTGTTCCTCCTGGGTGCAAGGGTGAGCCGCAAAAGGAAACACAATGCGAGAAAAGAGGAATAGATTGTGTGAATAGCCATAGGAGTGTTCAGGGAAAGGTCCTTTTGCTGGCTCTTGTTGTGACTTATGTGGCTGATAGGGCAAAGTGTGTGTGTGTGTGTGTGTGTGTGTGTGTGTGTCTGTGTGTGTGTGTGTGTGTGTGCGTGTGTGTGTGTGTGTGTGTGTGTATGTGTGTGTGTGTGTGTGTGTGTGTGTGTGTTAAAAGGACTGCCTCACAATTAGACTATAAGTAACTAGCCATACGCTAGTACACAGTATGATAACACTATTTGTAACATGGTCATTAATGGGAAGTCGGTACTTTGTCACTGGAAGAAACATGCTATTCAGGTCAGGTCATTAGGTCAGGTCAGGTGCTACAGAGCAGAATGTGCCGCAGTGGCATTAAGGAGCATGCATGAGGTGCATGATGCAGGAGCTGGGTGTTTCAGACATCCATAAAAGTTTTTTTTAGGTTCCATTTTCTCATTACAATTTTTTATTTCTGTGTCTTTGTACAGTAAGTATCTGTGCTTGAGCTGTCTTGGAAGTTTCCCTGGTTTAGTCCTAGCATACAGGATTTTTACAGGAAAATGTTGACCGCAAGTTCTGTATTTGTTATTGTATCAGAAGTAATGTTACGTTTGAAATATTCCCTGTGACACATATTTGGTGGGACGAAGGCCAGAGTTAATTGTTATAGTTTCCGCCACGTGAATATGTCAAAGGGCAACTTAGAGACCCTAGATACGTAAACCCTTGTATAAAAGGAGGCCCCAGACTAAATTCACCTAGTGCGAACCATTTTGTGTCGTATCATTCTCTCTCTTTGACAATTGTGATTGTCGTTTGGAATGCACTGGTTCTTGTCTTTATTTGCGTACAAACATACAAAATGATCTATCAGTAACCAAGTCCAAAAGTACTGTCAGGATAAACAGGTGCATAAAGTCAAGTCAGTTTATTTATATAGCACATTTAACATGCACAGAGTGCAACCCAAAGCACTCCACACAGAGGACATTGACACATAAGACGACACCAAGACGTTAACAAACAAATTTACAAAATAACAAATGATAAGACAAAATATGCCAGAGCGTAATCACCAGCGTAGCCTACCTGTTAACATCAAGACATACAAGACAGATACAAACAAATGAGAAAATAATAAAAAGTGAATATCTATAGAAAGAAAAACATCATGTTAAATTAGTTGAATTTCTAATCAGCTGAAAATGTCCAAGGGCAAGTATGACTTGCGTGGAAACTGCGCACAGCTGTGTCTTTATAACGGACGTTACGTTAACTGACCAACCCGGAGAATTTTACTGGCAGTCTGGAGAGCACTGGAGGAACAGAACATTTGGTCAAAATGGGCCATCTTGCTGATCAGCATCTCAGTGGTTTTAGACAGCGACAGTTGTTGTTTCATGGTTCTTGCATTGTAATCAGAGATCCATAAATGAATCAATCATGTTACTAATAGATTAAATGAAAGTGTTTATTAGACGGGTGTTTTCTCTTGTGAGTTGAGTGAGGTGTGTTTCCAGAGAATCTTGATAGGCTTTGTTTATAACATACTGTACACCACAGCAGGCAGTTTATCAACAGTCCACTCTGTTAGATAGATAGATAGATAGATAGATAGATAGATACTTTATTGATCCCCAAGGGGAAATTCAAGATTAAGATTAAGATTGTTAAGATAGCAAAGTGTATCCCTGTGAGTCCAAAGCCATCGATATCTCAAAGTTGCGACACTACCATTGACTCCCGTGTACAAACAATGGTGGCACATCCGGTATGTCATGGTCGTTGGTGTTATAATAAGACTTTTCTACATGAATTATGGTCGTGTGCATAATAATGCATTTTCATTGAGTAATATATGTATGTAGAAATGCAGTTTATAGTAATGTTCATCGAGTATTTACCGTAAATATTAATGCGATCGCTGCTGTCAATCCCGTAGTAAACCAGGGACCAAGGGAACTACTGAGGCTATACCCACTAACCACGTGACCGCTCTAATCTGGCTTTAACATGGAAGTCAACGGCTGTCGCAACTTGGAGATATCGATGGCTTTGTGTGAGTCATAACAATGAACTTGTGTTCACACCAAACTGGGTGGGTCAAGGTTCAAGGTCATCTTCATTTTATACCTGTAAGGTGACATTAAGTACAATAATCACCCAGAGTGTGATCTGCTATTATTGTAAAAGCCTCTAGCAATAGCAGAGCAGTACAAAATATGACTGCTGCCCAGTCACGCTTGTCAATTTGTCTCCATCTCCATGAACACAATGAATGTGTGCACGGTGTGTGTTTGTTGTTGTGTATAGTGTGTTTCTGTGTTTGTGTGTGTGTGTGTTTGTGTGTGTGTGTGTGTGTGTGTGTGTGTGTGTGTGTGTGTGTGTGTGTGTGTGTGTGTGTGTGTGTGTGTGTGTGTGTGTTGTGCCTGCTTGCCTGCCTGCATGTGTGCTTTTTGAGTGTGTGGTGTGTTTATGCATGCTGCCAACATGCCTGTGTGTGTGTGTGTGTGTGTGTGTGTGTGTGTGTAGTGCCTGCTTGCCTGCCTGCATGTGTGCTTTTTGAGTGTGTGGTGTGTTTATGCATGCTGCCAACATGCCTATCTGTGTGTGCATACGTGTGAGGATATGCTTGCCTGTGTGTATGGATGTGTGTGTGTGTGTGTGTGTGTGTGTGTGTGTGTGTGTGTGTGTGTGTGTGTTTATGTGTGTAGCTGATATGGTCCCCCATGAACGGAATTCCACCAATACCTCAATGGAGTGGATATGGGATGTATTCACATGGCCCCCAGAGACCAACATTCAAAAATGATTTGGTCATCTAGGCCTATACGGTTCTTGAAATATTCACAGAAAACTGTGTCTGGCCAACTACATGTCAAAGGCAAACCTGTCGAGTACTTTCAAAGGTAACATCAACAGTTGAAGACTTCACACATGTACAGTAATGCCAAACATCTGCATGATCGAAACAAGTAGGCCAGTCATGTTGTATGTCTTACCATGTAGGCTAGCTCACCATATCTGTTCCGGCTTGAACACTAAAAATAATGTAGTGGTCGCAACTTTATGAACATGTGAAATTGTGGGTTCGAAGTCAGGCCAGTTAAGAACCACTGGCAAATGAGACATTTCACATGTTCCACTTTTGCTCAAATTGCCTAATTTCGGAACGTTTTTTGTTCAGGGCCGAAAATGCAATTGGTTTTGACAGAGGATAGCTGGCGGTTATTGCTAGTGGTAAAATGTTAGCTTTCAGTGTGGTACGATCTGTTTGTAAATTATATGTAACTAAATAGTGTTTCAGTCATCCCGGCTGTCACCTACAGTATATGCTGGTGTCCCTTGAGGGGAATATTCTCACCCCTATGTCATGCCACTTTGTTTCGAGGGACAAAGGGTAGCAGTGCTAGGCTAGGGGAAGGGGAAGAATGAGAAATGAGATCAGGCCTTAGGATCTGTGGCATTATGAATGCAGCGTCATGCTTCCATATTGCTGGCTCAAAGGCTTTAAGCAATAGTTTAGATTAAGGCTAGTCTTTAATCTGTGTTTATTTCATTCCTGTTTCATATTTACTGTAAAGTATTTAGTTGCAAATTATTTTGACAGCTAAACAGATGACATACTGTAAGTTATTGTGGGGAAAAATGTCTTGGAGGAGTATTTTTTCTATATCTTCATTTAATAGAATAGAATAGAATAGAATGTTAGCACAGCATATAACCCAGAGATAGACAACTTAGATTAACTAGTTTGTGTGTTTATGTATGTTTTGTATTTGCATTTTATCCAAATGCTAAGAAATTTGTTGTTAGAGTTATGGTCTTTGAAAATCCTTGTCCTTAAATTTATGGTGTTTGGTGCATGGTTTTACTAATGCATGAGTGCTAATTTAACATCTTCAACCTGTTTCTGTTTATCTGGATGCTACCCTTGAATTCCTCAGTGCCCCGTGTCTAGAATCGCCACTGGGCCTACCTTCCTTTCAGGGGCCCGGTACAAAAGATGGTCAAAAGTGGTGGCTAAAGTTGACTAAAAAGAGGAATATAAAATGATCTTTTGGAAACTGATCTTAATACCTTAAGTAGAAGAATGAGGAAATATGCAACCGTCAAGGACACCAATTTTCTTAATGTATCATAAATGAATAAATGTTCTTCCTCAAAAAACAAGGGCCATAAGTATTTGCACCCCTACAGTATGTTATATTCCCATAGAGGCAGGCAGATTTTTATTTTTACAGGCCAGTTATTTCAGACATACCAGTGTCAGCCTTGGCGTATTTAAGCATCTGCCAAACATTCTAAATTTAACACTGGACTTAAAGGGATAATCCGGAGTGAAATGCACTTTAGATCAATTTTTCGGACTATTGGGAGTACATACGTTGAGTTGACACCAAAATCATGTCATTCGGATGTATTTTGAGAAAGTTCGAGCTCACCGTTTTTAGCCAAAACTCGTTAGCCTGGAGGTGACTCGGGCATGTCATTTCGCCGCTACAAAACGCTATTTTTATACCTCTTCTACTGTTCCAAACAACACTACACTTACGTGGTAGTGAGTAGAGGGTCCCTAAAGCCAAACCGAAGTATCCCCACGTCTTTATGTGGTCGGATAGAGAGTCCAGAATGAATTTAATCGAGTCAGTACCCTTCCGGAAATGTCGCTGTTGCAGCTAGCAACGTTTTCACAACACTTTACTAACATTTCCGGAAAGGTACGGACTCGATTAAATTCATTCTGGACTCTCTATCCGACCACATAAAGACGTGCTGATACTTCGGTTTGGCTTTAGGGAACCTCTACTCACTACCACGTAAGTGTAGTGTTGTTTGGAACAGTAGAAGAGGTATAAAAATAGCGTTTTGTAGCGGCGAAAGGACACGCCCCGGTCACTTCCAGGCTAACGAGTTTTGGCTAAAAACGGTGAGCGCGAACTTTCTCAAAATACATCCGAATGACATGATTTTGGTGTCAACTCAACGTATGTACTCCCAATAGTCCGAAAAATTGATCTAAAGTGCATTTCACTCCGGATTATCCCTTTAAAAGTGCAATTTGTAACCTAGTAGGTGTAAACTCATTCTTATTTCTTTTTTAAGTCCCCACATAGATTATGTTGCTGCTAATGGTAACATGATGTAAAAGTTCAATGTATGTTGTGCCCATTTCCCCATCATATCACCTTTGTTGACTTTATGATTTTTTTGTGTAAAAATAATCTAATTTAACATACCGGTAGATAGATCTACGTTAATAGTTTTTTTTTTGGCAAATTATACATTATACTATTCACAATTTTTAATTCTATATACCACACATTTCAGAACAGATGCGCTTATGTCCAGTTAAATGTGCAAGGCAGAAGGTTGACATGCAATATGTACAATGATTTGGTCCAGATTGGGAAAAACCTCTGTGCTTTTTCGGTCTCCCTCAAGGTGGCAGAATAGACCAGAAAAATACTTTTGACACCGTACCATATCAGGCCACTTACAATGAGCTGCTGAGAGTTCAGCTTTATCATGTTTATTGGTCATGGTATCTGCCTTTTTTTCACTGTAGCCTTCAGCTTTTATATCATCTTATCATTTATTGCTTTTTCATTTCCCGTATCTCTCTAAAGATGGTTGAGTTTCATGGCTGAGATTTAAAGCTTAACTGAATAACAGGGAGAGGACATTCACACTCACAGCATACAGTGCCTGAATGTGGTCAACTTCCTTTTGTTTCTTCCGGTGCTGCTCTAGTAAGTAGCGAGTGCTGGGTGACTAAGGGCTTGGATAGAGAAAAGAGTCGCCTACCAAAAAAGGTGCCATACAGAACCAAAAATGGTTATATTGCATGCTTCATATATGGCACCCCTAAATGGTTCTTTAATGGCCCTATAGCACCCCAAGAGCACTTTTTAAAGAGTATACTCTGTGAGCTGATGAATAGGTGTTACCATCACATACTACTGCAACTCTTCACTCTACATGTGTTTGTCTGTGTGTCTCGTAATCTTTGAATCTACATAAGTAAAAAGTACACAGAAACCCGTATATTATTATATTATGTATATTATTTTATGCACAAATGTTGTGGATATTAGAAAATGTCTTATGTTGAAAAGGTTTAAATAATTCTTCTGAAGAATTGGGTAACATTTGAATGATTTTACATAATTTCCTGTGTACTAAGAACAATTTTTTTTTCTATCAGCACCATCTTGGTCATGAAGCCATGAGCTAACCCTTATATTCCTCTCTCCTCGCTCTCTCTCTCTCTTCCAACATTCAGATTTAAAGATCTGATATTCTCTCTCTCTCCCTCCCTCCTCTCTCTCCCACCCTTTCTCTCCCTCTCTACCCCCCCCCCCCCTCCTCTCTCTCTCCCACCCTTTCTCTGCTGGTGTTTTAACATTAATGAGGCCCCCAAGTGTCAGAGAGGAAATGACACACTTCACCTGTCGAGGACCACCGGTAAGAGAGAGCGAGTGCTGAGGTATCCCCCCTATAGTGCGGTTGTGGCGAGGGGGTGGGGGCGTGTGGGGTGTGTGTGGTGGGGGCACCCAGTGTGGCTCAGCCAACGGAAGAGAAAGGTTAATGAAGTATTAAGCAGCGACGGACTGAGCTCTTGAATGCTTAAACACGGCTATTTCGGTCTCAGGCTCCTCTGCTCTTGGTCGTCTGCCTTTGCCATTTTTGTCTTTCTCCTCATCCGTCTTTCTGTCTCTTCCCTCCTCCATAATTGGCGCTCACGCTCACTCACAGAGTCCTTCCACATTCAGAAAGGTACAGACATCTTATTCTTGAACACCTTCTTTACCTCTAGTACGCTACACTGCGTCTAATGGAGGTGGAGTCTAAAATAGAGTTAAACTGTTAGCTCAACTTACTGTTACAGCAGCAACAACAACAACAACAACAAAATCACTCTCTCAAACAACAAACAACAAAAACACTTTCTCACGCATGCACAAATAAGTATCCATATATCATTGTGTGTGTGTGTGTGTGTGTGTGTGTGTGTGTTCACAGGGGGCATCATTAGAGGAGTTATGTTTGGCCAGTGATTGGGGCAGAGGAGGCAGACGGCAGCTGCCGCTAAATGTCACAGGAGGAGTGCACACTGTGAGGAGACCACACACACACACACACACACACACACATGCAGACACACACACACACACACACACACACACACATGCACACACATCACATACACACACACACACACACACACGCACGCAGACACACACACACACACACACACACACACACACACACACACACACACACACACACACACACACACACACACATCACATCACATACACACAGAGAGGAGAAATCATTTCCAGCCAGCAGGGAGCTCTCTTATCCTCTTCATTATTCAAAAAGGCCACAGCAGATACACACACACACACACACACACACACACTCTCTCTCTCTCGCATGCAAGCTCTTCACATTGGCTTACACTCATGGATATTTAAAGGTTTTGTGGCGTTGTTGTAATTCACAGGGCCAGGGCCATAAAGGGCGATTTCTCACCCGTATCGGGAAACCATGGCTCTTGTGAGCCGTAATGGCCACTCACAGAGAAACGGTTGCTTCCACAGTCAACCTGCAATGAGCCATGATGGTGGAAACTACATGTAGCTGCACCTGTAATGAAGGCTTGTGGAAAGGGCTGCAAACATCTAAATGCTGCCTGCGGCAGAAATGCGGCTCGTGTTTTAAATTATGTAATCGTGTAATTCATGTAACACATGCACACAGACACAGCACATATTTTTTGTAAGTAATAAATGGCAAAAACGATGCCACCTTAGACCAGGGGTGTCGCTAGACCTAAAGCTACTACTGTTGGGGCTCAGCACCCCCCCCCCCCCACCTCCCCATTCACATATTCTTTGTTATTGAGTGTAGGTACATGCCTAGAATAAGCCGGGCAATACAGTACAATATGCTATATGTATTTGTAGAGATATTGATCTGCATAATTAATATTATGTACGTTCTCATCATGTTTTTTTTGTCACAAAAGTCATATGCTGCATCCAAAACGCAACAAAGCCTCAATCAACAGTCTCTCCAAATGAATGCATCCTAATCATTCAGATGTATATTTGCTAGACTTTGAAGCAGGTAAGCTAGCTAGTTTCTCACTGACTACATCCTGCCCCATCTGTTGTTATTGCTTCCCTGTCTTTACTATGTAAAAATAATTAGAATTTTAATTAATCTATAGGGGTCAGTGGTGTTGGAGAACAACAAGGGCAACTATATCAATAATGATTTGATTAAAAATTCTGGACAAGCCTGCTATTTTGGCCAGATAGGCTCTTTAAATAGAGAGCAGGAGAGGACCACAGAACACAGCATACTAAACAGCTGAGTTCTTTTGATCTAAGAAGTGTTGAAAAACAGGGGATACTCTGAGAAATATTAACGTTGATGAGAAGGCTACCATATGTGATAACCCCACTTAACAAGGAGAGGGCTATTAGCATTCCGTAATCCTGATTCTCATTTAAGCGTCAACGCACCGCTATGTGTGCACTGTTAGCTACGCGTGCGCACCAATCTTATGTATTAAAAGGGCTCCAGCCCCATGTCATAATTCATGAAACATAATTCACGCCTTACGCTCTTGTGGTCTCACTTACGCTGTCAAATTATCTTGATTATATCATATGCATTATATAATTTGCACTGAACTGATTTTCCTGCGCAAGACTTGATATGCATAAGGTCTTACATACACACATAATACACACACTGCAAACACCAGTCATATAGCATCGCATCGCCGCCTTTCACACTGGTTGTGGATGCAGTTTCACTAATTGACATGTTTGTTGTTGGAGCAGTTGATGGAGGGCTTATGAAGCTCAGCATTTTATGGATGTAACCGTCCTGAGAGAGTGGGGGTGGGGATGTTTGTTTGTGGGGGGGGGGGCACACACAGAGGAGCAACAGGGCGTGAAGCTTGTCTGACATGCACAAGGCTGGTCAAACCGGAGCGAGCGAGCGAGCGAGCGCAGTCTCTGCCTTTCGCTCTATCTGAAGTCTGCAAGAGAGGTGGATGGGCTCTTCACGGGACTCACTGGGCGAGTGGGGTATGGATGGAGGGATCAAAGAATGAAAGAAAAGAAAGAGGGGAAAATACCGGACCTGGCTTTAGGGAACCGCATGACTCTGATTCAGACACACGCTTTCTCTCTCAGATACTCACACAGGACATGTAAATGTGCAAGCCCTGTGGTACAGACACACACAGACACACACAGACACACACACGTAAACATAGACATAAAGAGATGGCAATGCACACCTTCACCTGCTCTTCACAGAGTCTCCGGAGGACACTAGACATTCAGCGCACATTTTTCAGCCCTTCTCACAAACCACCGAAGGACTGCCGGTCAAATCAATAGCTCTTCAGTCTGCTTCTCCATGTGCAGTGGTTGAATGGACGCACCTGAGGATCCATCTGGACACAATCTTTACCGTCCTTCTCTGTTAGATAATCTTTTCCTCACCTTACAACACAGCATAGGGCATACAGGTTCATTTTTAAATCAGAACCCCCGCCCCCCCCCAACATTTTTTTAAAATAAAATAAATAAATACACATAAATATACGTACAGTATATACAGCCACAAAAAAGGGGCTATCGCTGTTGCCACGGTAACACGTCTCTGTGGGGAGTCGGCCATGTTGTGTCAGGGACCGCGCCGTTGGGTCAGGCGGGGAAGTGACACCGCTGTCTATCAGGAACCCGGGCACTTCCCAGCATGCAGTGAGTGACCGCCACTGCCGCCGCTGATTAGGATGTTGGTGGTCGGAGAGTCCCCCCCCCTGCAGTTGCACACATCCCATGGTGCTCTTTTAACCACCATAAGCTCATCATTCACTCTTCATTCACTATTGTCACTAGTGTCACGTCTATGTCTATTTTTATGTCTTTTTGTCAACCATATTCATACGTGAATGGCTGTAATGCATTCCTATTGTGTATCTTACACTATATGGCAACAAATCTAACCTTGACCTTGACCTTGATCATTCAGAGTTGAGGAGGAGGTGATACTGTATCTCTGTGTTGGGCCTCGTGTGTGTTAATGTGATAGCGTGTGTTCTTGTGTCGTTTGGCGCAGGTTTGAGCATCGCTGTGTGTTACTGTCGGTCTGTTCTGCATCTGTCTGCTTTTGTACACTTGTGTAGAGCCTATTTGTGTGCGCTGTATGCTTGTGTGTTTTCCTCAGTGTGTGTGCTTTTGTACTCTTGTGTAGAGCCTATTTGTCTGTGCAGTGTGTTTCCCTCGCCTATTTGTGTGTGTGTGTGTGTGTGTGTGTGTGTGTGTTTTCGTCTGTGCTGTGTGCTTGTGTGTGTTCCTCAGTGTGTGTGCCAGCATATGTCTCGCTCCTCGGGGTGAGCGGCTAGAGAGAGACGCGCAGATGTCTCGCCTCTCCCGCTCCTCTTTCTCTTTCTCTCACTCCCCCACCTGTCTCATCCTCTCGTTCATCAACTTGTCTGCTTCACACGCTACTCCTCACACACACACACACAACCACACACACACATACACACACACACACACACACACACAACCACACACACACACAACCACACACACACACACACACACACACACACACACACACACACACACACACACACACACACACACACACACACACACACACACACAACCACACACACACACACACACACACACACACAACCACCACACACACACACACACACACACTCTCTCTCTCTCTCTCTTTCTCTCTCTCTCTCTCTCTTTCTCTCTCTCTCTCTCACACACACACACACACATGCTGTTAACCCCTCCAAATTAGTCCCTCTTCAAGCATCCTGTTCCCTCTTGTCCTGCTTGTGGGAACCCTACACTAGAAATGGTGGATTTCTAATAGGTCCTGCCCTGCACGAGGAAGAGGCTATCATACTGTATCATTGGAAACAGCGGACCATTACCACAGCAATAGTTGTGCAGTTGAAGTTGGTACTTGCGCAGCCAGTGAGGTAGCACACAAAGAGTGTAATCGATTTAACCTTATCTGAGCGGTTCGGAGAGAATGTTCACGTCACATTAAATCGAATTAAATTCAAATCACTAACGCTCGTCTACAAAGTAGTCAAGCCCTCTTCTCCCCTCCTTGACTTTGCCTGAACTGTTATTCTTTTTTTTTTTTTTTAAAGATTATTTTTTGGGCTTTTTATGCCTTTAATTGGACAGGACAGTAGAGAGAATGACAGGAAGTGAGTGGGAGAGAGAGTCGGGGTGGGATCCGGAAAGGACCACGGGGCGGGAATCGAACCCGGGTCGCCGGCGTACGGTGCAGGTGCCCCAGCCAGTTGCGCCACTGCCAGGGCCATTGAACTGTTATTCTATTCTGTATGAGTAGGTCTTATTATTGCGCTAACAATATGCTAATGACACTGTACATTTATTGCCGCTTAATTGCTGTAAGTCACTTTGGATAAAAGCGTCTGCTAAATGACTAGATGTAAATGTTAATATATAGTCATTTATGTCAGACTGTGAATGTGAATTCACTGATGGACTTTTAATGTCTGAGCGGCCATCATACGTGGAGTTTCCGGATGTCCCATTCATTTAGACAGGAGCCTGACCTTCGTTATGCGAGATAGCTGCCCGAGGGCGTCAATATGGCTGCCCACAAGACTGCTTCAAGTGACTGTCCAATTTGAAATCTGTAGACCATTCAGAGAAAAAGACAGAGAGAGAAAGGGAGAGAGAGTCTTCAAGTTAGTGGAGAGGAGAATTCTCCATTGCATGACACATCTTCAATTTTCTCCCCACGGCTTTCTGCATCACACACACACGCGCACACGCACACGCGCACGCGCACATGCACGCACGCACGCACGCACACACACACACTATTGAATTCTGCTATTACTTCACTCATGTGAGCGCATCTGTCTACGTGTGTATCCGTGGACACGAGTGTGTGTGTGTACTCTCGCATATGGGCGCGTGGGGGATGTTTCAGAGTGCATGAAAAGGTCAGGAAGTCTGGTGTCTGGCTATTTACAGCAGGAATACACAATTAACAGTGGATTTTGACATTATTGATCGTCTTGTCTAGCCAGCTTGTGCGTGGGTGTGTGCGTATCTGCTTGCTTGACACACAATGAGTTTATTTTCATTGCACAGTGGATTATTAGCTTGTTTATTTGTGGTTGCCTACACAAAGCTTGTTTTTATGTGTTTATGGCATGTGGTTATTTTACTTACAGCATGTGTCTGGTGCATGTAGACATAACACGCATATAGGTAAATAAATAAAGTCTGTTGTGGGTGAGACGGGAAAAGTATATGAGTCAGCGTGTGTGTGTGTGTGTGTGCAGTTATGGTATGTGTGTCCATGCCCCGTTCGCCTGTCTAGTTAATAAATTTAATTTGCTTGGGAAATTTGGTAATGCTTCCGTAATGAGCCCCTGTTTTGTGTGCACATGTCTGCAATCCTCTTTCTTCCCTGCTCTTTCACTTCATCTTCTCTCTCCTCCTCCCTCCCTCCCTCTATCATTATGTGTCTCTTTCCCTCTCTCTCCACACACCCCCCCCCCATCCTCTTTCCTATTATACTGGTATCAACCCCTTAGAAGTGCAGAAAAGCAGAACAAACAGCAATATCACCATGTATCCAAGGGGGTAAGCTAAGGTCATGTCAAGGTCGCACCCATCCACTTTAGTTCATCTGTCTGCATTTCAGAGCCCCAGGAAGTAGGCTAGCCCGGAACTATGGCCGCAAAAAAAAAAAAAGAACACCCTCTGATGACCAGTTTTCTTCACAAAACCATACCATATCACTTGAGCGGCCATATGCAGGAAGGGCAGAGAAATGGTGGCAAACTACTGAACCGACACTACACAGGATGATTCAGCGAAAGAGGCTGGTAGCTCTTGGTTTAAACAGTGTAGAATATATCCATGTATCGGGTGCTCTTGGACAATGGGATCAGTTCTTGATAAGGAGAAAAGTCCAGGCACTCCAGGAATGGTGATGGAGGAAGGTGAAGTTAAAAAGCCTTTATTTGTAACTGGCTACATAGAAAACGCCAACATGTTTCGACCACACTTGGTCTTCATCAGGGCATGTACAGACTACTACAAAACTAGGTTTTTTTTTTAAGTATATTTTTTTGGGCTTTTATGCCTTTAATCAGACAGGACAGTGTAGAGTGACAGGAAGCGAGCGGGAGAGAGAGTAGGGGTGGGATCCGGAAAGGACCACGGGGCGGGAATCGAACCCGGGTCGCCGGCATGCGGTGCAGGTGCCCCAGCCAGTCGCGCCACGACTGGGGCCGTAACAGATGTTTTGGTAAGGCAGGATTGGGGTTCTGATCCGATTCACACGGGCACATCTGGGCGAAAGAGGTAGGTGGGAGTAGTGTTGTTTTTGGCGGCCTGTTTTGGTTTTAGTTTTAGTCTAGTCTTTGTGTCAAGCTGTCATTTTAGTTTTTATCAGTTTTAGTCACGTTCATACTCTTTTAGTCTAGTCAAGTTTTAGTCGACTAAAAGTATGAGCATTTTAGTCTTATTTCGTCTAGTTTTAGTTGATGAAAACTAATGACTTTTAGTCTTGTTTTAGTCAATGAAAATTGGATTTTAGCATCTTTTTATTAATGCAATTCTATTTTAAGGGGTTGTTCCTCCATAGACTGGGTAAGACTGTTTTTAGTGGCAGGCACTATAGCACCAGCGAACTCTGAAACTATAGGACTGGATGAAATGTGCAGATAACGGTCTCAACTGATAAATATCACACTGGCTAACCTGGAAATGAGGTCCTATGTCCAAAATTCTGAACTACCCCTTTAATAGGAAACGATACATTTTGGTTAATTTTCATGGATTAAAAAATTACAAATATTACAGGTTACATAGGCACTGAACATTGACAGTGAATCAGGTATGTTACACAGAGTTTGGTCTCCCCCTGTCACCATGAAAGGACTATTTGGAATATTCTGTAGACCTGCTGTTCCTTTTCTGAGAACAATTTAACTTAAGATCAAGTTGTCCTTAGGTTATTGAATGCTGTAAATGTGGATGCTATTTCACCATAAACTAGGTAGCCTAAGCGTGGTTACACACAATTGTCATCTTAATGCAGTGTTTTGTAGCCTATAAAACGCATTTCACGTTCATCGCTCAGTTTTGGTAGGCTACAGGCCTATGCCTTGAGTGGTCGCTGCCCCTTTAAATGCGTGGGACTTTACTGTAAATTACGTTTTAACTCCATGCTGATTTTGTTGATGAACAGCACCGTCTTTGATTCGGTTTTTCTACCGTTTAAATAAACGACACACGCGCACTTGTGTGGTTGGTAAGGAATTGTTTTCAATAGTTTTCTTGCAATTCCCACACAACATTAGATAGCCTACTAAGCCAAGGTTCCATTAAAAATGTGTCTATGATTAGAACTTCGTTGCTGATCGGTGGAATAATGTTATTATTGTAGGCTATATGACAGCGCCAGCATCAGCTGGACAGAAGCTTAGGCTACACACTAATCAAATCTGCAGTTGCCTGTTACCATTTTCATCTGAATTAGATCTACATGCGGAGGTGAGATAAGTAGCCTAGTGCAAAGTTGAACTGAGAGAGTTGCCAATCTAACAGACTGAACGTAGCCTATATTTCTTAGCTTATATTAGCGATAACGATAGGCTATACATCTACCGCTCCTTTGCTACATGATCAAATATGATCAGATGAGTGACAGAAGCACCGGATATGACCAACAGGCCCACGCGAGAAACGCTGGTCCTCTGGTATGATAATCAGACCATGCAACCTGATGCGCCCCTGAAGTGAGACGCAGGAAACAGAAATAGGCTAGGCTAGGCTACTGCAAAATAATAACACGACTAAACGACACAAAATAATGTTATAACATTCATGTCCTTCTGGTCTTCGAAAATGAAGAGAGATGTTAGCATGGTTTTTATTTTGTAAACCACATTTAGTCTCGTTTTTATTCGTCAACGATATTGCCTTATACATTTAATTATAGTCATCGTCACATGGCCAGCATTTACGTTGCGTCTCGTCTCGTTATAGTCACGTGAAAAAAGTTCGTTGACGACGATATTTAGTCATAATTTTCGTTGACGAAAGCAACACTAGGTGGGAGGAGGAGATACAGAGAGAAAACGCTGCCGTAGAAAATCAGACATTTTGCGCGGTTGCTAAAGTTAGCGCAATTACTGCAAAAGGCTGATTCTGCATGACTAGGTCATGCTTCACGTAGCATGTCCTGGTAGAAGAGAATGTGTTGAAATGATAAGCAAACAGTGTGTGTGTGTGTGTGTGTGTGTGTGTATGTGTGAGTGAGTGGGGATATGCCGTGTACGAGAAATGGTGGAAAGTCACACATCATTTTTTATTAACTCTATTATTCAAAAGTGTTTGTGATTGCAGTTTGCGTGCAGTGCTGATGTTTCTACAGTTACTACGGTAATTCTCTCTCTCTCTTTCCTCTCTCCACCCCTCTCTTCCTCCCTCCCTCCTTATTTCACCCTCTTGAGCACAGTAGTTGGCATTTGGAGTGAAAGCTGCTGACAGGCTGTTCAGAAATTTCTGCTTTTCTATGATATCGCAATGATTTCCCCTGCTATGTCAGACCCCCCCCCCCCCCACCTCCTCCCAGCATTCTCTCTCTCTCTCTCTCTCCCTCAGTCTCTGTCCAGTACCCAGAGTGCTTTGAGCGACTGTATATTTCCCGTCGGAACGGCCTCCGACCTTTGAGCATTCCCCAAGGACGCCCAAGCCATTACTGTAATTAACTGGATGGGGACGCGGTTGGGGAGGGTGGTGGTAGGAGGGAGAGGG
The DNA here is from genome assembly GCF_963854185.1 of Sardina pilchardus. Taxonomy (NCBI): domain Eukaryota; kingdom Metazoa; phylum Chordata; class Actinopteri; order Clupeiformes; family Clupeidae; genus Sardina; species Sardina pilchardus. Next base: position 11,499,692 of record NC_085009.1, on the reverse strand, counting down.
GGCCGGTGAGGGGAGGGTGGGGGTGGGGGGGTGCCTCAGGGGTGGAAAGCTGGGGGGGTCTTTTCTGCCGAGGCAGCAACTCAAGTCTGGTCTGCCCTCCTCCCTGCCCGTAGTTAATCCCTGAGTCATTTTCATTACGTATGGATCTGAGGCGGGGGCCCTGTATTAATCTCCAAAAGAGCCAAAGAAATCGCCCATACAAGCTGCTCTTTTATACACTGGACAGAGGAAAGAGAGAGAGAGAGGTTGATTCTCTCTCACCCACTCTCTCTCTCTCTTGCTATCACTCTCTCTCTCTCTCTCTCTTTCTCTCTATCTCTCTGACTCTGAGAGTGTGTCTGTGTGTGTGTGTGTGTGTGAGAGAGAGAGTGTGTGTGTGTGTGTTTAGAGAGAAAGAGAGAGGGAGTGTGTGAGTGTTGGAGAGAAAAGGGAGGTTGACTTTGTATATGTAAGCATGTGTAAATGTGTGTGTGAGAGGGGGGGAGAGAGAAAGAGGGGGGAGAGGGGGGAGTCAGTGAGACAGAAAGTATAGGCTTGTGTGAGAGAAAGTAAGAGTTGTGAAGATGCTGTCATTCAAAGATAAGTAGTGTAATTTGCTACCATATGCTGATGTCACTGGCCGTTGTCTTTTGTCATTCAAAATGAGCTCCATGTTCCTCAGTTATCTTCCCACACAAATACAGGAAGCACCTTCACACTTTCGTCATTAGTAACCAAGCCCTCAACTCTACCCTCAACTGCAATGTATGGTTTCATTATATCAGGTCTTTCCTTTATTTTATTATTTTCCTCTTTCAGCAATTTCACAAGAATACAGCTGTGTTGTTAACATGTAAAATCACATATTGCCTTTCCTGCAGAATAGTTATGTAATTATGGCTCTTCTCGTGTTAAGAATATAATTTTATGACGCAACAACCTCAACATGTCTGTTAGCAGAGATAATTGAAGTACATGCTAAAAGTAAACATTTGAATTTCCAAGACTGTCAGCTAGTTTCATATTCAGTGTGAACGGGAAGGTCTTAGGTCAAGGTTTCGAGCTCATTTTCCAGTTTTGTGTTTCACATTAGTGTTTGTGACAACACAGGATGCATTATGTGAAAAATGACCGATAGCGATAGGGATGAAAGATGTGATTACCTCACTGTGTGGTGGACCATAAATAACTGATTAAAAAAAAGGATTTCTTGCAGTGGAACTTTTTTTTTACTTACTGCCACTGTTAGGTTCCTCAATGCTCTTTATAGACTGCACAAGACACTTTATGGCAAATTGAAATAACACAAGTTTCATTTTACAGCTGTGTGTATGTATGTATCACCTTTTTAAAACTGAAATGGCACCAAGACAAATTCCAATCAACTGCAAAAAATGATTGAACTAGCTGATTCCTAAAGAATGTTTGATTGAAGTTTACGGTGTGTTGCGAACTATTTGTTTCTCAGCAAAAGCCAAAATGAAACGAGTGATATCATGTGGAGTTTATTTGTTTCATCTTAGCAAGTAACCGTATAATAAGCGGGATAATGTACTGTAAGTCCCTTGAGGACGAAGCAAGACCAATCCGCTGGTGCGTCAGAGTCCTGTTCGCCTTGTAAGGACTTATTTTCCGGAAAATGACTGACATTATCCCATTATCCCTTACATGTGAACTTCAGTATTCCAAAATTCTGATAATAGCCTACTCCGATTGGTTCTTTACTCCAATTATTTTGCATATTTAACCACACTGTGTGTAATCATATCAACATAAATGTTATGTACTTTTTTAACAAATAAATTAAATCAGCTTTTAACTTCTCTGCTTTGACGTGGATTAGGCCTAGCCTACTAAATGTTGTAGGCTAGTGGCCCTGTGTTTAAGATCATTCTGAAACCTGGATCCTAACACTGTGATGTCACTGCACGTGCTGACACACCAACACTGACTGCAACATTTAGTATCACTTCTGTCACATTCACATTAACAGCTTTTTCATGTCATGCAAGCTACAGTAGCAGAATGTCATATTAGTGCTTCTAGAACTGCCTATGCACGAGTCCAAAGAGAAGTTGCGAGTGTGTATGTGAGCTGTGCATGTAAATCCAAACAGTATTATTTGAATTGTAATAGTCCTGACAGACTTCAACAAGCCAACAGTTATGCAACACTGCCAGGCTACACCCTTAAACGCTTGATTTATGATCAAAATGACCAGCGTGACTGATGAAAGATTGTGGAGTATGATCAGCTTATTAGTAACATAACTAGGATCAAACTGTCAAGACAGGGTTACTATCAGTAATAGGGCTTGGGCGCACGCCTTACTGTACATTAGGAATATTGCCGCCATGTTGGTAGCGCACCAAACATAATATCCATTCATTCAGATGCAGAAGACAAGAAGTAGAAATATAGTATTAGCGATTCTTTTCCTCTTGCGATCGTGGGTTTCGCTGTTACACCCCACTACACAGCAACATACAACCAAGAAGGCAAAAACTAAGTAACAGGAACACATGCGGGAGTAAATCCATAGTAATCCATATAGGAGTGAGGCTGCCAATATGGCTGTGCCTGCGAAGTTTCATCGTGATCCCGAGTCCTATACTGTCAGGACTATTACTACGGCAATTTCCCAACTAGTAGCATGACTTATTCATTGATTTTGACCATTTATTCAGCTATGAGGTAACATGGGGAAGTTAATATGGTATCAATATGGTTTTGTTTTTGTTTTGTTTTAACTTGCATAAAACACTGTCCTGTGGCTTACACACAATGCAGCTAATATACAGGAAATTACTGTACAAACCGGGAACCCTGATACATGAAAAAGCCATTAATGTTGAAGTGACGCAGAAGTGATACTAAATGTTGCTGTCAGAGGTTTTTTTTTTTTTTAAGTCAGCACCTGCTGTGTCATCACATCATTAGGATCCAGGTCTCAGAATTAGCTTACCTTAAACACAGGGCCACTACAACATTTACAGTGCAGTAGTAGGCCTAATCCACGTCAAAAATCCACGCCAGTTAAAAGTTGGTTTTATTTATTTGCTAAAAAAAGTACATAACAAAATATATATTCATTTGATTCCACACAGTGTGGTTACATGTGCAAGATAGTCAGAGAAAAGCACCAATTAGAGTATTATGAGAATTCATACTCCAGCTTACATGCTAAGTGAACAAGTAAAAATCAGATTCCCAGAACCCTTCAGCAAGGGAGTTTTGAACATTCTAACAAGATTCTGTTCCGCAACCATGAAAATCTCTGTTCTACAAAAATGTATAAACTCCAACTGTAATCGTAATATTTGGTTGCATGACAAATTTAGGGCTCGTTTACACATATCTAGTCATTTGAATAAACGCATATGTCTGCGTAAAATCTGATGGTTCGTTTGCGCATAACCACACTGACAAATTGACCATAAAAGGCCAGAATTAGGCCTACAGTACCACTATTTACGTAATACAGTAGTACAACAAATCTTACAAGTATGTTGTTTTTGTAGTTTATATTTCATCAGCTTAAATGTAGTCAGCAAGACAAAGGCACTGTAATTAATTTCCCTTATGGGGAAACCATGTAAGTATAAATAATCAACATATGTCCCTTTACTGTGAAGTTTAGCCTGCAGTTGTCCCACGAGTTCCACTTTCTAGCTCATGTTTAGTTTCATTTCTCTCTCTCCCTCTCTTATCACTGAGCACCGCTGCTTATTTTTGCAGTCAACTAGCCTACTCATCTCAGTGGAAAAAAAGTTGGCATAGCTTAATGTACTTCACATCGGTTTGTCTCTGGAAGAGGAAATCAGTAAAATGAAGATCGGAGTCTTTTTCCTGATTGCCACGTGTGTTTTATCCACAGGTAATGCTGTTCATGTAAATTTTAGTCAATTTAAGTAAATAATTTGTATGTGTTTTATGTGGCTAGCCTTCACTGAAGCCTGAACACAAGCTGTTTTTGCAGGTCATGACCAGTAGTGTAAGTATCTGATTTATTATGTGAATCGCTCAGTTACTCAATATTACCAGCATGTTGATTTATCTACTTATCTACCCTTTCTGTCAGATTCTGCTGCTTGTCAATTTGTATCGAAACTTGTAAAAGTGTTAGCCCGTAGGAAAAGTGTTCACAAGTTTGTTTTAGATTGTAATTTTGTTTCATGACATAGAATTTTGTGCATGGACATTGTAAAAATGCTCCTGCAAATGTAAATTTGTTTTTGCACTTTGTAAATCCTTTAGAAAATGCGCTGCAAATTTAGACAACATTTACATTTCAGAAACAAGCTGCCAATTTACAATGCAAGCAATCTAGAACGTGCTCTGAAACTCAAAACACATACAAATCAGACACACGCTCCGAAACTCGAAACAAAATGGAAGCGTTTTGGGGGACACTTAAAAGTGATGAACTCAACACAAAGCAAATAGTCTAGTAGCATAATGAAATACACTACGGATTGAAGCCTATCTTTGCAACATGTTTTCAATTAATCTGTATGAAAACACGTGCATTCGCAAAGAGGAGAAACTATTTAATTTGATTAACAATGAGACATTAGGCCTACATTTAGTTTACTTGGAATGATGGTTTTGGTTGTTGGTGACATAAGCCTATTGCATCTCTTAAGAGGGGTACACACATAAAGATATCTGGGCTGATTTTGCCACTATTTCCCCCCTTTCGACCAAAGACAGACAACGGGCAGTTATATTAAGCTCTTAAGATAATTTTATGAGATTCTCTATAGTGTGTGGTGTATTAAGAGTCAAAATTCTCCCGACAATAGCCTTTATGACGCGACAGAAAAAATTTGGTGCCGATATTAAACATGTTCAATATTTGCAATTTTTGGTAGGCTATGTTCTGACCACTGTAGACAAGGAACATCCCACAAGTTTTGGAGTATAGGAGATGGTCAGACCATCACAATTTGACCCTTGGCAAAGTTGCTCTCATCCTAATCGTTTTTTCCTGCTTCCAACACATCCAACACATCAATGGACAATATGTCACAGAGAGATTGTTCGCCAGCTCATACATTTCGGGTGGAGTATAAATTATGTTGTAACGGCACCTTCCGTTATATTCTGCTCCTTTCATGCTCACTTGGACGTCTTGAATACATGAATATCTTGTATTTTGTGTCGACTCTTTACACAACTTTCATACAGTATATGTGGAAATTCTTCAGCATCTTAATGTGCTCATTCACAACACCCAACTGGGTCCATGTAAACAGGTGTACTAAAACAATAGCTGCTATAATACAGCTGACGTTCCACTGGAAATGTACAGTATTGTGCTGGCTGAAAAGCTTTCCAGGAAGAGCCTGGTATGTAGGCCATTTAAGGTCTGCCAGAAGTGCCGACATGACTGCGGCACACTCCACTTTCAATGTTGGATCAGATTCCGTTGTGTTCACAAGTTCTTAACAAGTCATAGGAAGTGTTAGCAATTGCTTGGTGTTAATTAATGATTGTTACCACAATTTGTAATAAAGCATTAGGCCTGTATATTTCAACAAAGCTGTAGCCAGTTTTTCACAACATTGCAGCAACTTGTTGACTTACAAATAAAAAGCACAAATGAATGTTCCATTATGGCTCCAAATGCAAACAGTCCTTTATTGTTTTCCTATCTATTAATTTGTCTATAATTTCCTAATACAGCAATCACATCAGCCCAAGAGAACAACAAAAAGAAGCCACCGGGAACCCTTAAACTCCCAGCCGAGTTTACAACAGTAATGCCCAGGACAACAACAACAACCACCAAACCCACAACCACGACCAAACACACAACCATCACCAAACACAGAACAATCACATCAGAGAGCAACAAAGACAAGCCACGTCTTGCAAACCTTCAGCCCCCAAACAAGACATCAGCAACAACCAAGACCAAACCCACCACAACCACCAACCCCACCACAACCACCAAACCCACCAAAACCAACACACCAAACACAACCAACAAACCAACAACTACCAACCCCACCAAAACCAACAACCCCACCACAACCAACAAACCCATAGCTACCAACCTCACCAAAACCAACAACCTCACCATGACCAACAAACCCACAACTACCAATCCCACCACAACCAACAACCCCACCACAACTACCAACCTCACCAAAACCAACAAACCCACAACTACCAACCCCACCAAAACCAACAACCCCACCACAACCACCAACCCCACCAAAACCAGCAACCACACAACCAACAAACCCACAATAACCAACCGCACCACAATCAACAAACCCACCACAATCAACAAACCCACCACAACCAACAAACCCAGAACCAACAAACCCACAATAACCAACCGCACCACAATCAACAAACCCACCACAACCAACAAACCCAGAACCAACAAACCCACCAGCCCCAACACAACCATCAAACCCACAACTCCTAAACTCAACAAAACCAACAAACTCACAATCAACAACACAACCACCAGCCCCAACACGACTACCAGCCCCAACACGACTACCAGCCCCAACACAACCACCAGCCCGAACACGACCACCAGCCCCAACACAACCATCAACCCCACCAGCCCCACCAGCTCCAACACGACCACACACCCCAACCCACCCACCAAACCCAACCCACCCACCAGCTCCAACCCACCCACCAACCCCAACCCACCCACACACCCCAACACACCCACCAGCCCCAACCCACCCACACACCCCAACCCACCCACCAGCTCCAACCCACCCACCAACCCCAACACACCCACCAGCTCCAACCCACCCACCAACCCCACCACTACTACCCCTGCAGGCCCAACTCGGTCCACTGACATCACTGTGGGCAACTTCAGCTATTCAAAAGGAGACATGCTTTACGTTATGGCCCAGATGATACTTCAGATCAAAGTGAATTACAGCGAGGTAATATGGTTTTGCATGCTGAGAGTTGTATTATGTCTATCCTACTGTTATGATTGTGTAGGACATTGTGTTTGTTCTTTTTGCAAAATTGGCAGAACCCACAGTAAGGTTGAGGTCAAACAGTAATTTTAAACTGATCTAATAATCTAGTAAAGTAAACTGGTGTGTGATAGTATAGGACAATGTGTTTATTAAGCATGTCTTTGGCAGACTTTTGATTTATTGTACTTATTTATTTTATTTATTGTTTATTTATGTTCCTATCAGACTGTAGGTACGTTCATTGTCCAACCAAGTTTGACAAACTCAAGTGGTGAGACTGTTAATGACTCCGTGACCTTCACCCTATCCTTTATAGAGGGCAACATTACATTTAACTTCCAGAGGGTAAGCAGTTGTATATGCCTAAATGAATGTAATAGTATTTATTGACTATAAACCCTCAGTGACTAACCAGTTTGGCAGCACAGTTTAAATTGAAAACCCTGAAAGTTACCTTCATGTCTTTGAACAGGACACAACCTCAAAGACTGTCTACGTCAGCTCTTTGCAGCTGAAGATGAGCTACACTTTCACAGAAGGACGTAAGCTTACAGAGTTCATTTGCATTTTCAGTGTTTACCAATGGTCATTGGCCTTAGGACTTATCTGGTCACTGGCTTGGAGTTTGATATATTTGTAATTGCTGAGATCACACTGTGGTAGACATGTTTTGCAGACTGAACAAATAATGATAGTCAAAATAGTGTTACTTCCTTGTAAGACTACTATCAGAACATCACACAGTATGCCAGTAACAGATTAGCTCATGCCATCTAATGCTATAGAGTTGTGTAGAGTTGAGTCATGTGGCGATCTGTAGAGTAAGCCGAACCAACATCTTTTTATTGGTGTAGGTCTGGGAGCTGTTGTTTTTTTTTGTTCATTTTCTTTCAGCACATTTGGTGAAATTAATTCAATTTGACGTTAACACAATTTTGGCCAGTTACATGTCAGATACAGACTCAGACAACAGGACTGTGCACGAGGCAACAAGTTTTATTCAGAACAAGAGTCAATAAATCCAAAAGGTCCAACGCACAGATGATCACGGTTTTAACGAATCAAAAAATGCACAAAAGATCCAAAGAACAGCAGAAGAGTTTTCAGGGAATCTTCAGGGAGAATGGCGTAGGGTCAAGGTTAATGACGAGGCCAGCCAAAGAGTGACAGGAATCCTGGGCTTGTGTAGGGAGAGTGCTGATGGGTTGCAAGTGCAGGTGATCAGTAAACTGGGGGGTGAAATTGGGAGGCAGGAACTTGGTGAGAATGATAAAAGTTAGAAGGGGGTGTGGCCATGATGTTACATAAGACAACATACAACCAATGCTTATTTTTTGGTCATTTTCGCTAACAAAGGAGAAGACTAATAAAGGAGAAGAAACAATATAATTATATTTATATGATACATTTGTCATATGCATTACTGAAACCAAATCAAGAAGATGGCTGATTGTGTGGTTAGTGAGTTGATGAGTATTCATAAAAACACTTTTTGGTGGAGTCTTCTTTGAAACACTGTTTCCATTGGAACTTTGAAATACTGTACATTCTAAGAATCCCGCTGCATACACAAACAGTGAATAAGAACACATGACACCAAACGTTAAAAAAAACAAAAAAACATGTTGATCGACTAAAACCAGGCCCAAGATAAACAACGGATGATAGAGAGAGAGGGTAAACAGTAAAACAGTAAAGTTCAAATTCTAGAAAATATATATTTTTACAAAATTACTAAAAGTTGCATTATAATGGCAAACTGATAATTACTTCTTTAATAAGACGTTATTGTAACTTGAATAAGATGTTTAGGCTTTCCCCATTTCATCTGTCTGGTTGGCTTTCAATATAATGCCTTATTCCAAACTCCACCCCACTTCTTTAAAACCTCTCTAACTATGAGCAGTGACTTTAAACTGACTGTTGTCTACACACAAACAGGTGAGCTATGTCATTCTGGTTTTGCAGGTAAGGCGTGGACTTGCGACGTCAAGAATGAATCACTGGATCTCTTCAAGGCAGCTATTGGCCACTCCTACTCCTGTAAGAACGAGTCCATCTACTTCGGAAACGGGGCATATTTGGAAGTGGCCCAGGTTAGAGTCCAGGCCTTCAACTTCACTGCGACTAACCAGTTTGGCCAGCGTGAGTATAACCAGACTTTGGTTTAATTCCAACAGCAAAAAATGTCAGCACTTTTACTTTTTGCAAAGGCAAATCAATAAATGGAAAAATGCCTTCTTGGCCTTAGAAGCAAACACAATTATTTGAACTGCCTGTGTTATGTGTAGCATGTTAACCAACCATATATGTACAGTACAGTATAGCCTCTAAAAGGTGAAATAAACAGTGAGAGTTTTTTCAAGCACATTCAAGTCTTAATCACAACAGGTCTGGCTAGATAATAGAATAATTCTGTACGCACACAATGGACAGTACAGCACACACTGTGTTGACTCACTGCTTATGAAAAATACATGTACAGTATTGAGAAGGATGAGTGAACAGATTAACTGTTATTCTGTGACCACGTCATTCATTGTGTTCATGGTACTTGTCCTTCTGTTCCAGCTGACCTGTGCAAGGCCGACCAGCCGAACTACACTGTTGCCATTGCTGTGTGCGTTGTCCTTCTCATCTTCATCGTTATACTGATCCTTGCGTACGTCTGCATCCGCCGACGCAGGTCCGACGGCTACCAGTCCCTGTGAGGAACGCGTGCGGGCACAGGATACCAACCACCTCCGTCCGTGGAGCATCATTCATTCTCTCATCTCATCTGTAATGCTCCCTCTGCGTCCCAATGTGGAAGTCATATTTTGTAATCTCGACAGTTTGGCTTCGTTTCTTTGTGCACTGTGTCTGTAGGATGCTAAGCCCAATGCCAAGGGAACTTCACCACAGTGAAGTTAGTTTTGCTTTGCTGATGAGTTCAAATAATGACGAGTGCAGATGCATGAAGACTATACTCTACTAGTCAAAAACAGGTTTTAGTAAAGCATGATTTAGTGGAATCCCTGTTCCATACAGTCTCACGTTTAAATGCGAGGCTGACCTAAAATACAGATGCACGGGTTGAAGTTGCGCTGCTTGCTGTTAAAAGGAATGACAGATGTCATTTTCATTGGTTTAAAGGATGTTACTCCCAAAACCCATGACTAATTAATAAACATCAGAACAACCATTGCGCCATTAAACTAGATGTACTGCATGGTGGTACAAAATAAGACTGCCGCTCAGTTCTGCTCATTCTTTCCACAAAAATAAATTATGCTTGTCAACTTGTCTGTATCCCCTATTTGTGCAATTTATATGCATATATCCTACTCTTGCAGCGTGTTTGCCTTTGTGTGTGTGCATATGTGTGTGTCTGTGCATGTGGATGTCAGTGTGTGTGCATGCATGTGTGTGTGTGTGTGTGTGTGTGTGTGTGTGTGTGTGTGTGTGTGTGTGTGTGTGTGTGTATATTCCTGCATGTGTGTGTGTGCACGTGTGTGTATGTGTGTTTGTGTGTGTGACAGTATCATCTTAAACCAGCAACCCTTCGCTCAACACCACCATCTACAGGCCGATGGGTGTACAGTCACTAAATGTACACATAAATTAATTTATGTTATAGCCCCCCATGGATGAAATTCCACAAAACTTTCCAACAAAACTTTCAGATTAATCAAACCCATGAAATTTGGGTGCAGTTCATAACATCTCATCTGAAGATAGGGGCGATTAAGGCAGTATAATATTGCATTTTCATTTTTTACTATGAGGGTGCAAATCCCAAATGACTGGTTATAAGATAAAGGCTGGCTTGCTTGAAGGAATCTAGCAGCAGTCTTAATAGTGACCCACAGTCTTTGCAAAATCCTAATCTGAGACTGGCCTGTGACAAGACTGTGACTAAAAACTCAATGAATTGCCTTTAGATGTGAGAGGGTCTGAGACTGTAGTCTTTCAAAAATCTTTTCCAAATCTTTGCAAAGTCTGTCAATGTGAGGTAGGCTTAATGAAGATTGGTCATTTTGTCAACCAATGAAGATTGGTCATTTTGTCAACTAATGAAGATTGGTCATTTTGTCAACCAATGAAGATTGGTCATTTTGTCAACCAATGAAGATTGGTCATTTTGACCAAAGAAGATTGGTCATTTTGTCAACCAATGAAGATTGGTCATTTTGTCAACCAATGAAGATTGGTCATTTTGACCAATGAAGATTGGTCATTTTGTCAGCCAATGAAGATTGGTCATTTTGTCAACCAATGAAGATTGGTCATTTTGTCAACTAACGAAGATTGGTCATTTTGTCAACTAATGAAGATTGGTCATTTTGTCAACCAATGAAGATTGGTCATTTTGTCAACTAATGAAGATTGGTCATTAGCCGTGTTCAAGTTCAACTCCAAAATATAGCCGCAAGCGGCGATGGCGGGCCCGAGCACCTGCGGTGCGGACCCGTGACATTTGCGGAATCTAACAAAGCAACACGTACTTGTTGGTGGGCATGTGCATGAGCAACACACATGCCCACCAAATTTGGTTAATTTTCATCAATGTGTGTGTCAACCACAACAGACTACAAGCTAGGTGGCGCAATAGAGTCCCAAAGCCACACCCAAGGCCAGAGCTCTGTCTCTGACTAGTGGCAGCAATAACACACAAGCGTACCTAATTGTCGTGTATGTATGTGTCAACAATAATAGACAATGTACTAGGTGGCGCTATAGAGTCCCTAAGCCACACCCTAGGCCAGAGCGCTATCCCTGACTAGCAGTAGCAATAACACACATGCCCACCAAATGTGGTTAATTTTCGTGAATGTATCAACCACAACAGACAATGCGCTAGGTGGCGCTATAGAGTCCCTAAGCCACACCCTCGGCTAGAGCTCTGTCTCTGAATATTTATAGCAAAACACATGCCCACCAAATTTGGTTCAATTTCGTGAATGTACGTGTCAACCACAACAGACAATGCGCTAGGTGGTGCTATAGAGTCCCTAAGCCACACCCAAGGCCAGAGCTCTGTCTTTGACTAGCGGCAGCAATAACACACAAGCCCACCAAATTTGGTTCATTTTTGTGAATGTTTGTGTCAACCACAACAAACAACGCTCTAGGTGGCGCTATAGAGTTCCTAAGCCACACCCTAGGCCAGAGCTCTGTCTCTGACTAGCAATAGGAATAACACACAAGCCCATCAAATTTGGTTAATATTCGTGAATGTATGTGTCAACCACAACAGACAGTGCGCTAGGTGGCGCTATAGAGTCCCTAAACCACACCCTAGGCCAGAGCTCTGTCTTTGACTACCGATAGCAATAACACACAAGCCCACCACATTTGGTTCATTTTCGTGAATGTATGTGTCAACCACAACAGACAACGCACTAGGTGGCGCTAGAGAGTCCCTAAGCCACACCCTCGGCTAGAGCTCTGTCTCTGAATATTTATAGCAAAACACATGCCCACCAAATTTGGTTCAATTTCGTGAATGTACGTGTCAACCACAACAGACAATGCGCTAGGTGGCGCTATAGAGTCCCTAAGCCACACCCAAGGCCAGAGCTCTGTCTTTGACTAGCGGCAGCAATAACACACAAGCCCACCAAATTTGGTTCATTTTTGTGAATGTACGTGTCAACCACAACAGACAACCCGACAGAGCGTTCTTAAGCCTTCTTTAATCATTGTCTAATATTAAGGAAAGTTTAAGATCTATTAACCAAGGTGTTGTCACACACACACATGGCAAATTAGTTGCAGGATTGTGGTGCCTTCTCTCATCCTCAAATTGGGTTATCATCTGTTGGCCTTCTTACCACCACCAGAGAGGCATGGGGGATGGGTGAGAGAGTGTGTGGGGGGTCGGTATGCAAATGAGGGGGGTGGGGGGGGCATTGGGCTAAGATAGAAAGAGAGAGAGGGAGGGAGGCAGAGGGGTCAAGGGGGAGGCCGTGTGTGTGCGTAACTCTCTGGAAAGCTTGCGCGTGTGTAATGTGTGTGCGGTTACATGTGGTTCTGTGTGTGTAACAGGACCAACATGAAGGCGCGGATGAGGAAAGATAGTAACACAGAGCCATCCTCATATGAAAACCTAAATAACTCACTTTCTGTTAATGTGCTTAAAGTCAAAATTGCAGCATAGGTTAATATGATTATTATTATTCATCAACTCGCTTCAAAATATTTTAGCTAAAACTGTGTCCACCACAATCATTAATGCGCTTTTAAAAAACACAAACAACACCAAATTCAAAACATGGTATATGACTGTCACTACAAACACACTAACTAATACTCTATTCAATTTCATCCAAATTAGTCACTGTTTTCTGCCTATAACACCAACTTTTTGTTCCTTTTATAAGACACCTAGGTTCAAACCTTCACCATTTCGATATACTTTTGAAATGCAAAAATCTGTTCGCAATTTCTCTTGGGCAACCCCTCAAGATCATTTTACTGCTACATTGACATGATTTCGACAAACCGTCTAGGAGAAGTGTTTCAAAATACGTGATGTGCAAAAATCAGTAAATCTCACATAATTCAAATTCTTTTAATATTTACTATATAGTTTCAATGTAAAAGTTGTTCGGATTAATACAACACACATGCCCACCAAATTTGGTTCATTTTCGTGCATGTATGTGTCAAACACAACAGAAATCGCTCTAGGTGGCGCTATAGAGTCCCTGAGCCACACCCGTGGCCAGAGCTCTGTCTCTGAGTAGCGACGGTAATTCCACATGTAGCTACCAAATTACAAGAGTTTTGGAGCATGCCAAGTTGGTGAAAAAGGGCCGCACGGGCTAAGAGGAAAAGAGAATAATAAGAAATATAGCCGCAAGCGGCGATGTCGGGCCCGAGCACCAGCGGTGCGGAGACCTGTGAGATTTCGGAATCTAACAAAGCAACATGTGCGTGTTGGTGGGCATGTGCATGAGCAACACACATGCCCACCAAATGTGGTCAATTTTCCTGAATGTATGTGTCAGCCACAACAGACAATATGCTAGGTAGCGCTATAGAGTCCCTAAGCCACACCCTAGGCCAGAGCTCTATCTCTGACTATCGATAGCAATAACGCTAGACCGACACAGACAGAGGGGGTAGAGACAAATCGATCAATAGAATAGAATATACACTTTTTTGATCCCGTGAGGGAAATTTATTTCTCTGCATGTAACCCAATTTAACCAAATTAGTGAACACACACAGCACACAGTGAACACACAGTGAGGTGAATCACACACTGACCCAGAGCAGTGAGCTGCCTGCCCAACCAGCGGTGCTGGGGGAGCAGTGAGGGGTTAGGTGCCTTGCTCAAGGGCACTTTAGTGGTGGACTGGTTGGGGATTGAACCAGCAACCTTCCAGTTACAAGCCCCAAGCCCTAACCAGTAGGCCACGGCTGCCCAGAGGGAAGGAGGGAGGGAGGAAAGAGGTAGGGAGTGTGTGTGTGTGTGTGTGTGTGTGTGTGTGTGTGTGTGTGTGTGTGTGTGTGTGTGTGTGTGTGTGTGTGTGTGTGTGTGTGTGTGTGTGTGTGTGTGTGTGTGTGTGTGTGTGTGTGTGTGTGTGTGTGTGTGTGTGTGTGTGTGTGTGTGTGTGTGTGTGTGTGTGTGTGTGTATGTGTGTATGTGTGTGCGCACGCGCGTGCGTGCGTGAGAGAGAGAGAGAATGACGGGGGAGGGGTGAGAGAGTGTCTGTGAGTCTGTGTAGAGAATTAGCAGGGGACGAGAGAGACATGCAGCTGAGAGAGAGAGCACCTACTCCTGCTCAGCTAAATGGATGGAGTATAAGACACATGCAAACACAAATAAACCTAAATACTCACTTACTGTGAACATGGCTAAAGTCAAAATTTCAAAATTGCAGCATAGGTTGATATGATTATAATTATTCGTCAACTCGCTTCAAAATATTTTAGCTAAAACTGTGTCCACCACAATCATTAATGCACTTTTAAAAAACACAAACACCAAAATTCAAAACTTTGCATATGACTGTCACTACAAACACACTAACTAATACTCCATCAAATTTCATCCAAATTAGTCACTGTTTTCTACCTATAACACCAACTTTCTGTTTCTTTTACAAGACACCTAGATTCAAACCTTCGCCATTTCAATATACTTTTGTATACTTTTTAATATACCATACTCAGAGCAGTGAGCTGCCTGCCCAACCAGCGGCGCTCAGGGAGCAGTCAGGGGTTAGGTGCCTTGCTCAAGGGCACTTCAGCTGTGGACTGGTCAGGGATCGAACCGGCAATCCTCCAGCTACAAGCCCCAAGCCCTAACCAGTAGGCCACGGTTGCCCAAAGTGTGTGTGTGTGTGTGTGTGTGTGTGTGTGTGTGTGTGTGTGTGTGTGTGTGTGTGTGTGTGTGTGTGTGTGTGTGTGTGTGTGTGTGTGTGTGTGTGTGTGTGTGTGTGTGTGTGTGTGTGTGTGTGTGTGTGTGTGTCTCTGTCTCTGTCTGTCTCTAGAAAGCCGCGCGTGTGTCAATGTGTGTGTGTTAGTTAGGGAGGACCCGAGAAGGGGGGTGACAGAGTGCGTGCGTGTGTCTGTTAGTTGCAACAGAGAGAGAGGCAGAGAAGGACAGAGAGGAGGGGCTGTGTGATTGGGCAAATATGAAATTAAAAATAACTCACTTTCTGTTAACATGGTTAAAATCAAAATTGCAGCATAGCTTGATATGATTATAATCCTTCATCAACTCGCTTCAAAATATTTTAGCTAAAACTGTATCCACCACAATCATTAATGCACTTTTAAAAATCACAAACAACACCAAATTCAAAACTTTGCATATGACTGTCACTACAAACACACTAACTAATACTCCATCAAATTTCATCCAAATTAGTCACTGTTTTCTGCCTATAACACCAACTTTTTGTTTCTTTTATAAGACACCTAGATTCAAACCTTCGCCATTTCAATATACTTTTGAAATTCAAAAATCTGGTCGCAATTTCTCTTGGGCAACCCCTTAAGATCATTTTACTGCTGAAAGGACATGATTTCGATAAACCGTCTAGGAGAAGTGTTTCAAAATACATGATGTGCAAAATTCATAATCATAACCATAACTCAAATTCTTCGAATATTTACTATAGAGTGTAAATGTAAAAATTGTTCAGATTACTGCAACACACATACCCACCAAATCTGGGCCATTTTCGTGTATGCATGTGTCAACCACAACAGACAGCGTGATAGGTGGCGCTATAGAGTCCCTGAGCCACGCCCTAGACCAAAACTCTGTGTCTGAGTTTCGATTGCAATTCTACAAATGGCTGCCAAATTACAAGAGTTTTAGAGCATGCCAAGTTGGTGAAAAAAAAAAAACAGGTAAGGAGGAAAAAACTATAATAATAATCTGAGCGAAAACAATAGGGCCTTGCACCTACGGTGCAGCCACTTTCAGTGGCCGCACCTCGGTGCTCGGGCCCTAATAAGAATAATCTGAGCAAAAACAATAGGGCCTTGCACCTACGGTGCAGCCGCTGCTACAGCGGCCGCACCTCGGTGCTCGGGCCCTAATTACCTTTTGCAGCAACGAGAGCTGCCGGTGGCAGCAGGGGAGGGGATACAAACGCTGCTTTGAAGTTGTACACTCTCTACTTCCCGTAGTGTAGACTTGGCTAGACTTGACCATGTGACGAATCACGAGGCACGGACCCGCACGGACCCTTGTGCATATGAGGAGGCATCTAAACACCTGCACATACGTCAGGGATATAAAAGCCAATTAGGGCAAAGACCTGACGTCATGAAGGCAGGGTCTAGGCTCCGCTGCTCTCCGCAGTACCTCCAGACCGGCTGCTCTTTTACGGAGCAGCCGCTTGGCCACGCCTTGCTCCCGCGATAAGTTGAGGCCATGTGATACCGACTGCCGAGTCGAAAACACGCCCATCTAGACCATCGTGGACAGATTTTTAACCACGTGCATCTTGTGCTGCGCAGTTTTTGTGCTGCGCAGCCAACTTGAACGCGCCTATTTTGTCAACTAATGAAGATTGGTCATTTTGTCAACCAATGAAGATTGGTCATTTTGACCAAAGAAGATTGGTCATTTTGTCAACCAATGAAGATTGGTCATTTTGTCAACCAATGAAGATTGGTCATTTTGACCAATAAAGACTGGTCATTTTGTCAACCAATGAAGATTGGTCATTTTGTCAACCAATGAAGATTGGTCATTTTGTCAACTAACGAAGATTGGTCATTTTTACCAACTAATGAAGATTGGTCATTTTGTTAACCAATGAAGATTGGTCATTTTGTCAACTAATGAAGATTGGTCATTTTTACCAACTCATGAAGATTAGTCATTTTTACCTATGAAGATTGGTCATTTTTACCAATGAAGATTGGTCATTTTGTCAACTAATGAAGATTGGTAATTTTGACCAATGAAGAATGGTCATTTTGACCAATGAAGATTGGTCATTTGTCAACTAATGAAGATTGGTCATTTTTACCAATGAAGATTGGTCATTTCGTCAACTAATGAAGATTAGTCATTTTGTCAACCAATGAAGATTGGTCATTTTGTCAACCAATGAAGATTGGTCATTTTGTCAACTAATGAAGATTGGTCATTTTTGCCAACTAATGAAGATTGGTCATTTTTACCAACGAAGATTGGTCATTTTTACCAACGAAGATTGGTCATTTTTACCAATGTAGATTGGTCATTTTGTCAACTAATGAAGATTGGTCATTTTGACCAATGAAGATTGGTCATTTTGTCAACTAATGAAGATTGGTCATTTTGTCAACCAATGAAGATTGGTCATTTTGTCAACTAATGAAGATTGGTCATTTTGACCAATGAAGATTGGTCATTTTGTCGACTAATGAAGATTGGACATTTTGTCAACCAATGAAGATTGGTCATTTTGTCAACTAATGAAGATTGGTCATTTTGACCAATGAAGATTGGTCATTTTGACCAATGAAGATTGGTCATTTTGTCAACTAATGAAGATTGGTCATTTTGTCAACCAATGAAGATTGGTCATTTTGCCAACTAATGAAGATTGGTCATTTTTACCAACTAATGAAGATTGGTCATTTTGTCAACCAATGAAGATTGGTAATTTTGTCAACTAATGAAGATTGGTCATTTTGTCAACCAATGAAGATTGGTCATTTTGTCAACTAATGAAGATTGGTCATTTTGTCAACCAATGAAGATTGGTCATTTTGTCAACTAATGAAGATTGGTCATTTTGACCAATGAAGATTGGGCATTTTTACCAATGAAGATTGGTCATTTTGTCAACTAATGAAGATTGGTCATTTTGTCAACCAAAAAAGATTGGTCATTTTGTCAACTAATGAAGATTGGTCATTTTGTCAACCAATGAAGATTGGTCATTTTGACCAATGAAGATTGGTCATTTTGTCAACTAATGAAGATTGGTCATTTTGTCTGTCAACCAATGAAGATTGGTCATTTTGTCAACTAATGAAGATTGGTCATTTTTACCAACTAATGAAGATTGGTCATTTTGTCAACCAATGAAGATTGGTCATTTTGTCAACTAATGTTTTACCA
Organism: Sardina pilchardus; assembly: GCF_963854185.1. Lineage (NCBI taxonomy): Eukaryota > Metazoa > Chordata > Actinopteri > Clupeiformes > Clupeidae > Sardina > Sardina pilchardus. The sequence goes on along the minus strand of NC_085009.1, from coordinate 11,481,176 downwards.
ACTCATGAAGATTAGTCATTTTCACTCACAGGCGCTAGGGGGAAGCGACAGCCATCATTCAACCCGAAATAAGTCAAACTAGAAAAGCACTCAGAGAGCGCAGCTACTGTACCTCCGCCTGCATTGCTCTTCTTAGGTTGTCATACATTTGAACCTAAACTATTCAGATCGCCACCACGTGGACATACCATGCCATTACACCACTAAGCTAAATACATGAACGCCGACGGAATCCCGACGGAATTACGGATCACTACCAAAATGTAATTGTTTATTCCCTGGGTCATGTCCGACCTTCCCTGAAAATCTCATCGAAATCCATCCATTACTTTTTGAGTTATCTTGCTAACAAACAGACAGACAGACAGACAAACAAACAAACAAACAAACAAACAAACAGACAGACAGACACTGGCCGGTCCCAGATGAAAACATATACCTCCTTGGCGGAGGTAAATAAGCATTCCAATGACTCCGAAACTGATCAGTTTAGGCAAATTAAAGGTGACCTAGAATGGAAATAATTTTTTTCTTGGTTTTCATGAATTATGAGAGGTTGTGCATAAACAAAGAGCTATCATGAACATGAGGCATGGTTGTGCCCTCCTTCATATGGAAATCTTGAACTTAGAAATAGACACTAAAAAATGGGCGATTCAGCATAACTGCTTGCTTGTGATGTCAGACCTCGCGAAGCCATTGAAGTTCAATTGGGGTTGCCAAAGAGGGCGCCATTTAGTCAAACAGACCATTTCAATACCCAGCCTAAATATATGGTTTTAATTAGTCTTGAAAAATTGCAATTGAGTTTATTTTTTAAAATCAAAGTTGAATATATACTATTTTAACATCAGAGAACACGGTGCAATACTCAATTCATCCATTCTATAGGACCTTTAAGCTAAAAAACTTGCATAGTTCACCTCTAATAAATGAAACAAAACTTGAAGAAAATACCAAGGACACCTTGTGTTCTCTATGGTATGTAGTTACGGCCATGTGTAGGCCTACAAGGAAGTTCAGAGTGCATTCTTCTGATTTGTGTAGCCTACTGGTATGTGTGTATTGCGGAAGGAGCTTGTCAGAGATTGTCAGCTGACAAATAAGAGGTTCAAGATCAACGCCGGCTACTTCCTCTGTATCCTTTTCATTTGCTCACATAACAGGGATGAAGCTGTAGTAGGCATACTATGATCAACCCCAAATGTTAATACATATCCTTGGGTATACTGAGATGGTGATGCTTTTTAGGTGAGTATACTGCGTAGTCCTGCGTATCACGCAGACGACACCACTGTGTCTACCTAGCCTATAATCTTCCCTGAGTTGTTGGCCCAGTTCTTCCAACCATCAAACAATATGGCAGGCCTATGATAGAGGACTAGGCTAGAGGACTTATCTCTAAATTACACTAAATTACACCAAAGTACACACTAAAATGTCAATGTACATATTTTTATTTTAGCATATCTAAAAATAAAATTGATGGACATTCGCTTTACTAAAGTGTTATTAGTTTGGATCACAGTGTTTCACAGGGAGACACTCGGGGGTGTAAGGAGTTTGTAGTTCAGCACTTGGAAACTTATTGGTTAAACTAGATGAGACAATAAATAGTGTGAATGTATGAGAGAGAGAGAGAGAGAGAGAGAGAGAGAGAGAGAGAGAGAGAGAGAGAGAGAGAGAGAGAGAGTGTGTGTGTGTGTGTGTGTGTGTGTGTGTGTGTGTGTGTGTGTTGAGATAGCTGGCTGTGAGTGACTCACCTCATTGGTGATGCAGTGGCTAAGCGGCTGGCAGCTTGTTGGCGTTAATGTGATCAGGGCTCGGGCACAGCTGCCAACAGACGCCTCATCAACGCCCTGTTGCACCCTGGGATATGGACCTAGCCCGAGCAAGTCACACTGTCACAGGAGTGTGTAACGCTAATAACATTCTACTTTTCACTCTCTGTCAGGTTCTCTGTGCAGTTTGATGTTTTACATAATGACAAAGGCAGATGATCCTTGCATTTTTATTGAACGTGGAGAGGAAAGCTTTTCACGAAAACATGATTATGCATCAATAAGTAGATAAAAAAAGATATATGTCCTGATATGCACTCTATAAGAGCATTGGCATACAGATCTTTGTAGCTTCTTGAGCAACAATTAGACAAAGCAAGCCAGTCAGAGAAAGTGTTTGCCAATGAGGAAGAATTCTGATTGGCCATAGGTTTAACAAGTAAAAACAAAGATAAGAGGGAGATGTACCATGAGATCAGGGGAAACCATCACACGGTGCAATTTTACCAACTTATGACTGATACCATTCTAGCAACATCTAAGATTTTGGGAGGATGGTATCTAGGATTTTGCTATAGGGGGCAGTGTCAAGAATGTTGCTAGGATGAATCTTAAGTTGGTCAAATTTCAGGGAGGTTTTTATATGACAGTGAAACCATTATAAGATCCTTGCTAAATCTGTGTAACCTGAAACATATAAAACATTGTAACCTGTAAGGAGGACTATATATGACGTTGTATGAGGAAAAGGAGAAAGGGGCCACTTTCAAGAGTAAATCATACAAGTTTTGTATATAAAACACATGCTGGCAGTATACGTTTTTTCTACGTTTATCTTTTTCATATGGGCATGTGATGGGTTTTCATAGATCTCATCACATACAGTATGATACCTTATAAAAGGGTTGATACAGAACTAGGGTATACAATGCCATGTAGTCCTCTCTGCACAGTTAATTGAGATTCAACTAATCTCATTTGTAACTAGATGCACCGCATAGCGGTACACAATATGACTGCCGCTCAGTTCTGCACATTCTCTCCACAAAAATAAATTGACGCTTGTCAACTTTTCCTGTAACTCCTATTTTTGCTATTTATTTGCATTTATCTCCTACTCTTGCAGCTCATATGTACAGTAAATGAGTACGTGGATGTGTTTGTTTGCTTTTAGATTGTGTGTGTGTGTGTGTGTAGATGCGTGTGCGTGTCTGTGTTTGTGTGTATGTGCATACGTGTGTGTTTGTGTGTGTGTATCTGCGCGTCTGAATCTGTGGATGTGAGTGTGCATACATGTGTGAGTGAGACAGTATCATTCTTAACCCTTCGCTCAATAGCACCAACTCCAGGTGTACAGTCACTAAATTCAGGTAGTGCGGGCCTGGAGTGGCCACCAGCCCGGGGACCAAACGAAGTTTCATGTGCCCCGGTGTTACGGTGTCCCAGGAATCGTTGACCAAAAATTCAGGAAGTAGATGACGGGAAAAAAGAAGAAGAAAAAAAAAACCTTTGCCAGTCACTATAGCTACGCTAGCGGCGGTCATAATTAAATAGGTTTTGATGACAGGCTTTGATATGACAGTATGTCACGGCAAGGAGTTTTTTTCTGTTTCTGTTTTAAATAATACATTATATTTGTCACAAGTTCTCCAAAAACACAGCAATAGCATTTGCTGAAGTTTTCCCCTGTCATGGGGGAGAAAAACAGACACAACTAGGGAAAGAGAAAGAGAGGATCTCTCCAGAGGAGTAGGACACAGGATGGGGAGAGCAGTGCATGTCTAATAAAATTTATTCACATAGAAAAAATAATTATTCTGAAGAGAATGAAGCGCAAATTTGCAGGCCAGGCTGTGAATTAATGAGCTGTTAGTATGTGTGGATTGTGTGTGTGTGTGTGTGTGTGTGTGTGTGTGTGTGCGTGAGTGGGAGAGAGACAGAGAGAGAGGGTAGCCCGACACATGGGCAGCAAAACAGCCTTCAAACTTTTTAAATGGATAGCCACATCTCGAGGGGTGGGGGGTGGGGCGGGGGTTGAGATAAGACTATAGCAGAGAAGAGCAAACATTAAAAATTCCTCTCGAAGCTTTGTGCCATGTCAAACATGGGAAAGGAAATACATTAACCCATGGGGTCAAGATATTCAATCATATGATGACAGTATAATGAAAGGGCATGAAGCTGCCGTGTACTAACTACAGGATTGCTTGATATCCATTGCAAATGCCATCATGCGCCCAAGCCAAGCTGTACTGAAGAAGTGCATAGAGGTCTAAGGGAAAAGATGGTCAATCAAAGTGGTCATGTCTTATCGTTCCTGTTATACATGGATAAATCTGATAAGAACATTAATATCCACAAATAGAGCTGTATAAGGATAGCCTGGCAAGCCAAACTATACAGAAATGTATAGTCTGGAGTCTGACCATTCACAGAGCTGAAGCCTGTGGGTGGGATGAACCGGTGTCTTTCGAACTACTCTGCACATAATAGGCCAGCACTTGTGACCAATCATAGCCATGGCTATAGGGTGTTTAGACAGCGCAAAATGAACCACAAATCTTTGTGTGTAAACTATTAAGATAACATTGATACAGTATCATCATGACACAAATCACCATAATTAATAGCATACTTATCATGTTATGAGAGTTCAGTCCTGTTCAACCAGAGAAAGTGTTAACATGAGAGACACATTCAATTGATTTCTTAATTACAGTAAAAACAGTATTCACACATGATAATCAGATATTTCTCCAGACTTTTTCTCGACTGCGAGTAAAACACAGCTCTGATTGAGAATAACTCAATAACTTGGCAATAGCTTTTCAAGGGGTAGTGGTTATAATGTTGAAATATTGAACCAAAATCTGCTGATACAGCCTGACTCCCCATAGCGACCATCTTATGTAGTGTTGTGGTACCTCTGGCTGCCTCCACAGGCTCTATATGAAAGTTTTTATACAAGAATCCGGGAACTGCCGTCAGGTGTGGTATACAGTACTACCATATCAAAAGAAAACTAGCGAGGCCGTATCTGTTATTAATCCCTTCCATATGGTGTCCTGACTGGACAAACAACAGATGGACAAACATCAGTCAACAGCTTGAGCCTGCGTGCGCCAGAACGAGGGAGGATGTTGAGTAATGACTGCACTCCGGGCGAGCGATCACAGCATATGATTGGCTTGCGAAGAGGAACCAAAACACGCTTTCATGTGCTTCAGGAGAAAGCCTTTTAAGGTTCCAGGTTTCTGAAACTCTAATGACTCCCTAGAGGGTTCGCTTTAGGAAGATGGAGGGAGAGAGGGAAAGTAGATGCTATAACAGGGTATTTTTGGTTTCAACTATTATCCTAATAACAAGAGAAAGAGCATGAAAAAGAGCACAAGAAAAGAAGGGGCAGAAATAAACTCTGTCACTCAAGAGTTTTAGCCATAATGCTTTTCATAAATGACTGTTCCTACAGTTTGGTTTGACTGAGCTATCTACATTAGAGCTAAGTAAATCTAAGTAGTGCAGCTAACTGGTGTGTAGCTGTGCAGTATATGTTAGATAAACCTGATGTCTTAGACAAGCTGGTGAGAGATACCAGCAATCATTGGTCTGACAGTAGTTCCCTTACTAGCATGCTGCAAGTTAGTTTGGCTATCACCATACTAAGCTCAATCTTTTAAGAGGGAGGCGTGCTCTCTCAGAGGAGGGGCGGGACTATCGAGCTCTATTGGCATCGTTCAAATGACTCATACGCTCGGACAATCCTTCAACCAATCAGACCAACGATTCGGTGCATCTTTTGGATAAGCTAGTTTGTGATCAGAGCCAAAGGTTGTGGACAGGAAGCAGGGGAGATAGATGTGCAGGTTTACAGCCTGAGCTGCTGGGCGAAATCCAAATTCGCCGGCAGGTCAGGCAGGGTTCACCCAGCCTCGCTGCAAGTTGCAAGTTCCAGCCCAAGCAGGTGCTGGGCTGAACTGCATGGTCAACACAACGCAAAGCTTACAGTAGGTTATACACAAAAAGCAAGAATTACCCATGAAGAATTTAAAAATGGAGTCAAAAATAGTGTATGCTGATTTATTCAAAGTTGGTGTTTACTGTAATAACGTTGGTGGCACCATCTCCTCATCGCCTCGTCCTGGCCTTCTTGTTACTCATGGACACGTACAGAGACAGCTGTGGACATCATGGGTTATAATAGTTGTTCTTATACTTTCCATTCTTTATACAATTTCCTCTACTGTCAGATAACTCTCTCCCTTGCTTTCTTTTGGGTATCGACAAATCTGTCCAGGCCATTTTAGAATGTCTTTTGTAAAATAAGCCCCATAACAAAGATGGTTATAAAGCTATGTAAGAATTATGAAAAGCACTTCTAGGAGACAGAAAAGACGATAGAAATAGTCTGTATAATGTGTGGTTATTTTAAAGTTCATGACTGAAAAGATGGTGACCAGTGTGGGAAGGATAGCCTGCCCTTTTCCCATGAAAAAAAAAAGAAAATTGATATTTTTGAGCAGCTGACCAAACACGTTCCCTGAGTCCCCCCCCCCCCCCCCCCCCCCCCCCCCTTTAATGGAGACGTATGGTGGTGGCCTTTACGCCAAACCCGTTGTCAATGTCGATTCCAGGAGATGAAACCGCAGCTCTCCTTTCAGAGTGGAAAAAGGTTGAACTGTCTCCTGCCACTCTTTGGTCCTTGTGCTGGTGTGAGGTCCTTTATTTCTAGCGTCACAAGACAGCCAACCCAAGCCTTGAATTATTGAAGGTCAAAATATTGGAAGTGGAAGAAGATATATATATTTTTAAATGTCACCTCCTTTTTTCTTTTTGGCCCGTCCATCGTCTGAAGTGTGTTTCATGGTGTGCCATTTTACACACACCAAAGCCGTCCGCTCATTACATCCGCACACACCGCAGCTCAAAGAGAGAGGTCAAAAGAAAAAGAGCAAGTGTCCACCAATGGTGTGCATTTGTGTACACTTTTAGAAAAAAAAGGTGCTGCATAGAACCAAAAATGGTTCCATTGCATACTTCATATATGGTACCCCTAAATGTTTTTTTTTTTTTTTTTTTTAAGGTTATTTTTTGGGCTTTTTATGCCTTTAATTGGACAGGACAGTAGAGAGAATGACAGGAAGCGAGTGGGAGATAGAGCTGGGGTGGGATCCGGAAAGGACCACGGGGCGGGAATCGAACCCGGGTCGCCGGCGTGCGGTGCAGGTGCCCCAGCCAGTTGCGCCACGGCTGGGGCCCTAAATGGTTCTTTAAACCGTTTTGAAGAGTTCATCAAAGGGATCCCTAAGGTTTCTTTAAAGCCTGCATGGTTCTATATACTGTAGCAACCCAAGAACCCACTTTTGAAGTTCTAAAATATCATGCCACAGTATGCATAGGGGTTTTAAACTAAGAATGAAAACAAGCTCTGCGTCACCAATGCACCCATCGCGTAGTAATGACATGACATATTGTAATATTGTTTTTTTTGCCTGTTTTGTGGCCTGGGAGGCTCAAAGCCAAATTACATAATCAAATACAACACGAAATCATCAGATTATTTTAATTGGATATTTAAGGATATTGGTGTCGGTCCCCATCACGTTCAGTGCAGCACTGAATAGCCATCATGCTAATGACGGGGAGCTTTCACCGCTCCTGTTGGAGCACAGCCTTGGAATCATCAGCATGATGAGCATAAAGCATGTGTTTTTGTTTCACTCACTCTCTCTCTCTCTCTTTGTGTGTGTTTGTGTGTGAAAGAGAGACCAAAAATGTATGTGTGTGTGTGTGTGTGTGTGTGAGAGAGAGAGAGAACCCATGTATGTTTGTATTTTGGGAGAAAAAAAGCCCAGGGATATAACATCAGAATGAGATATGCTTTGACTGTCACAGGAGATATAATTGGACAAAGTCTGTCGGTTTAATTAACATAACCTCTTTCATTTCATTTCCATGGATGCTGCACTGACCGTGATGTCATTGTTACCGGGCGGTAAAGGGAGGAGGACTTGGAAGAACACACGCCAGCCCAGAACTGAACACCACACAGGGACCATTCCAATTTCACATTCTACAATCCCTGTATTCACAACAGAGCATCAAATGCTTTAACAGGTATGAAGTCACACATGTACAGTAACAAAAATGATTTGCACATGTACGAAATACTGTTAGCGTACCATTCGCATCCAGGCAACAGTAAGGTACTGGAACCGGCTAATCAGTGAAATGGCTAGAGTTATCCCAAACCAGCAACTGTAGAACATGTTGGAAGAATGGAAGAATGGATATGTGAGTCCCATAAGGTCAAACGGCACAGAGCTTGTCAAAACGTAAAAGGTCATGACTATACCCGATCAACATTAGTGATATGTAAACTGCTCGAGTTGCTTATTGGCAATGTTTGAGACTTTATTTGGAGATCAGCGTAGCACCAAAATGAGTTTGAAGTTGCTATTTTAAAGGTTTCTCTGCAGAGCTTCCCCTACAGCTTTACTGTGTATATTTTACAAGACTCCTCAATAGGTCAGTCTGCCTTTTCATGAGCATGATCACGAGGCTGGAGACATTCTGTTTGTGAATGCCACAGGCCCGGTGACACAAACTTGCAAGAGTGGTTTTCCGCTCACAGGCGCTAGGGGGGAAGCGACACAGCCATCATTCAACCCGAAATAAGTCAAATAAGCATTCCAATGACTCCGAAGCTGATTCCAAAGAAAGCTGATCAGTTGATTCAAATTAAGCTACAAAAAATGTGCATAGTTCTCCTTTAAGGTAGAAGAACTGCATTGTGTTACTTTATGTTTCAAATTACCATGGATTAGGCTACTCTAACTCAAATGTTGCAAACATTAAACTATTGAGACAGAAACTGAAGCTCCATGGTACTTGTACTAATCAACATTTCTGGCCATCTGTCCGATTTGTTAGTGTGGGTCCATTTGGCCCTGTCAATTTCTGAAAATCGATAGTTATTTTATCATGTTGCAACTTTCAGTTTGTAAAAACTGGCTTGGCAGGGTTTCTTAAAGCCCTCCAGCTACTGGCCCACACAGTCTGATCGCTCTTTTGACAGGAACCAGTCAGCCAGAACTCAAAACTGTCTGTGATGAAGTTCAAAAGACAGAAAATTCAACAATTTGCTTTAGACTTTTAAGAGGACACTGGTAAACAGTGACAGTGACATAAATATAAGCCAAAAATAATTGGCATTCTAGCACAGGGCGCCTCAGGAAACAGTCACACAAGAAAGCACAAATTTAATTCAATGTCTTTCAAACACTGATAAACAAAGTAAAAAACCTCAGAAATACATTGAATCTGTTTGTATGTGTTAATATTTTTGTTCACAGTTTAAAGACTACTTAAAAGGAAACTAAAGACTGGAAGTGTGATATGCTGCCCAGTCATCCATCTTGTGCACTTGTTCAAAATTGAGTGGATTTGTTGGTATTATTTTCTAGAAATTCCAATGTTAGCCAAATAATTCCGACACATTAGTGTCCAACTGCAGTGTGTGTGTGTGTGTGTGTGTGTGTGTGTGTCTTCATTTCAAAAGGAATTTCCATTTATCCCTGTGTCTGTTTGACTCTGTTTGTCCTCTATGAGGTCTTCGTCTCCATCTGGGCATGCGATTAGCGGTTAGCTTCACCGCTGAGCGTCTCTCGTCGCTCCTAGCAGGAGCTCGGGTAATTTAGCCCACACTTTGTTCCGTGTAATGGGCAACGGCATACAGTATTTTCTGTGACACTGGAGGGTTTTTTTTCAGCCTTCAACAGGAGGCGTACTGTGCCATCTCCAAAGATCAAGCCACGCTGAGAATTGGAACGTGCAAGTTGTCTTGCTGAGATGAACGGCAAAAAAAAAACAAAAAAAAAAAGCCAATATGCCAATTCTTCTATTTACTGTGACAGGGAGTTTCAAAGGTGAACACTTCAGAGAGCTACCTGTGGAGGTAGCTCTTCTTTCAGCTACCATTGCTGAACTGCATTTCCTAGTGGGGGTCTATTTTTAACCTCAAAATGTGCCTATTGTTCTACAAAGCCCACAATCTAAAACCTGGCGCACACGTGCGACGCCGGGGATGTGGGAAAATAATCAGAAGGCAGAAGAGTTTTAAAGTGTTAAAATGCCATTTTTGGCTAAAGTGCTAGTAAAAGTTGCACCATATGAGAGAATATGAGAGTGGTAAGGGAGGGGATGGATGAGAGAAAGAGAGAGAGTCTCCAGAGAATCATTAAAAGTTATAAGCAGCGTGTTAATCTGCAGTGGGAGAGAGAAAGAGAGATAGAAGAAGAGAGAGAGAGAGATACAGACAGTGTGTGTGTGTGAGAGAGAGAGAGAGAGTTCTTCCCGAGGGAGGAGGGGGGAAAGGAATTAAGATGCAAAGCGCCGCGATGAGGCATCGGAGCCCTCGCCTAGGCCGACACTTGTTTGACACGGGATTAAGTGCCAACAATGCATCCAGTTCCCCACTTCCTGCGTCATCGCCACCATCACTGCCACCATTCCCCCCCTCCTCCTCCTTCCTTCCTTCCTTCCCAGCTTACAGTCTCCCTGCTGGCAAAGACCCGTGGGGGTGAACAAAATAAAAAAAAAAACAAATGAAGTTTTTTTTCCTGGGTCAGGATTGTAGAGCCGCTCAGTAGGGAAGGAGCAGGAGAGAGACAGAAGCAGTCCGACCGTTCTTGCATTTTTTGGAGGAGGGGGTGTTCTCTCTCTCCATCACTTGCCATGACCACCTTGCTTGTTTTACACGTGGCTGTGGCTGTACTCATGTGGCACACATGAAATATACATAGACAGACACAAAATAAAGGAAATGCTCGTTGGAGACTGTTTGGTTGGGGGATGCGAGGGAAAAGGAAAGATAGAAATCTCATTTCCGATTTCTTTGGGCCGAAGAATAAAGGGACTTTTTTTGTTGTTGTTGGATGGGGTGGTGTGTGTGTGAGTGTGTGTGTGTGTGTGTGTGTGTATGCGTGAGCGTGTGTGTGTGTGCATGCATATGTGTATTTGTGTGTGTGTGTGTGTATGCGTGTGTGTGTGTGAGTGAGTGTGTGTGCGCCCGTGTGTGTGTGTGTGAGAGAGAGTGCGTGTGTGTGTGTGTGTGTGTGTGTGTGTGTGTGCGAGGGGGTTGAAGCGAGGCCTGACTCATGACTTTGAGAGTGCGGTGTCTGCGTGTGCCAGAGCTGCCTGGATTTAATCGAATTTGGAGGAGGAGGAGGAGGAGGAGGGAAAACAACAAATGAGGGCTTGTCTGAGATGTTTCCTCTTGTGTCTGCACTTCTCCTTGTGAGTGAGAGCATGGCTCTGTATATGTGTTTGTGTGTGTGTGTCTGTGTGTGAATGTGTTTGCAGACTTGACAGAAGAAAAAGGTTCATTTAGGGGTGTGTGTGTGTGCCATTTTCACAGATCTAGTGTGTGTGTGTGTGTGTGTGTGCGTGTGTGCGTGTGTGTGTGTGTGTGTGTGCATCTGTATCAATCCATCCAATCTCCTAACCACTGGGTACCTTGGGAGAGAACTGCTGTGGTAGCTCAATTAAGGAGAGCAGGCAGCAAATTACATCGCTTTGATTTTCTCTGCCTCTGTTTCTCCCATCATCCATTTGCTGTCCTCCTGCATCCCTCTCTCCCTCTCTTACTCTCTTTCTCTCTCTCTCTAACTCTCTCTCTCTCACTCACTCTCTCTCTCTAACTCTCTCTTTCTCTACTCTTTTAGGCATTCTCTCCCTCTGTCTCTCTCTCTCATTCTCTCCCTCTCTCTAACTCTCTCTTTCTCACTCTCTCTTTCTCTACTCTTTCAGGCATTCTCTCCCTCTCTCTCTTCCTCTCTCTCTCTCTCACTCACTCACTCACTCTCTATCTCTGCATCTGGCCTTGGCCCTGCTCCTGACTACTTCAAAGCCTGAAAGAGATGTCTGACAGACAGCTGACCTCAGCTCACCACCCCTCTCTGCCCCCTCCTCAAGCCCTCGCACCCTCACCCTCGCCCCTGCGGCCCAGACAGCAACGGGTTGGTGTGTGTGTGTGTGTGTGTGTGTGCTAGTGCACTTAAGTGTGTGTGTGTGTGTGTGTGTGTGTGTGTGTGCTAGTGCACTTAAGTGTGTGTGTGTGTGTGTGTGTGCTTGTGTGTGTGTGTGTGTGTGTGTGTGTGTGTGTGTGTGTGTGTGTGTGCGTGTGTGTGTGTGTGTGTGTGTGTGTGTGTTTGTCTGTGTGTGTGTGTGTGTGTGTGTGTGTGTGTGTGTGTGTGTGTGTGGGAGGGCTGACAGTCTGCCTCTGTCCGTGACCTTGGAGGAGAAAGGAGCGGAAGGAACCTATTAGACAGCCCTAAACAACAGCAACAGCAGATGTAGCGACAAGATCAGGAAGAAGGACCTATTTCCTTCTCTCAACAAACTCTCAACTTTAACACTAGAAAGGATGTGATGGGTAAATGTTTCTTTTTCCCAAAAAAATATTACTCTGTTCTTTAGTTAGTAATTAGTTCTGCTGGGTTTAAGTTCTGGTCAAAATCAGAGGAGCTTGACAACTTTCTGTGTGGTAAAATACCATACTTTTGGCTGTGAGTATAAATTGTGTGTTTGTTGTTGTTGTTTTTTGTTTTGGACTCAACATGTTGACATTTTGTACTTTACCATACACACTGTCCAGAACTCACCAAAACATAAAGATAAGGAAGCTGTTGTGTGTGTATGGATGTGCTCCAGTAGCCTTTTAGGTAGGGCTTGATGTCGTCCTGTTTCGATCGAAAAGGGTAACTATGAGAGGCAGGCTCCCTTTGCAGTCGCCCAAGATCAGTTGCAGCCACCTGTGCTGCAGGCGTCCTCCATGGTCTCTGAGGAATTGTGAGAAATAGCACACTGGCTTGGGGCGCCCTTTGTACCTTACGCTCCGCAGGGAATTGGGCCCTAGAGACGGTGAGCCTGATCATACCCCAGAGAGTCTGAGATATATCAGTGTTTTATAAAAAAAAGAGTTTGAGAAACGCCTGTGAGAGTTCAAAGCGGCTGAGGAAGCCTTGTCAAAGGACCACAGCAAAGGCAGCAAGGCTGGAGGTGAGAGTTAGGACGCATTCACACTAGACCTTTTTGGATACTTTAACAGAAATCTGAAAGACTTGATATACAGTACTAAGCAGTGTTTCTGTGTCTCTCTAAACCGTTCACTGATTGTTTGCTGGATTTTTTTTTTTTTTTTTTAAATCTGCTCTTTGTATGGAGAAGAGGCCAATCCTGAAGCCTGCTACTTTGTTTTGGTGTGTATTGCCTCAGATTATTGTGTATGAATGTCAGATGACACTGCTAGCCAGTCCACTTGGACCAGGCCCATCCTTGAGACCAGCACAGAGAACACCAACTCCAGCCTCCCTGCAGCCAAAAGGCCCTGTGGCTGCAGATCTCAGATGGGATTGAACTTTAAACTCAAGCTCACCACAGTTGAAAAAAAAGAAAAGAAAACAGAAGCTAGGAATAAGTTGAGTTTTTTTCCAGATCAAACTATAGCTTTGGTATAAGGTGCAGGGTTTGAAAAAAAAAAAAAAAAAAGAAACAAACTATTTGTATTTGGCTAGATATAGCTGTTGACTACTCAGGCTTATGTGTATTTGGTATCTTTAATGATTTTTCTCTTTTTTTTGAAAAAAAAAAAGGAACAAGTTGAGTTTTCCTGATCAGCTGATGCAGCTGTATAAGGTGCCTATAAGGTAACTATTTTCGGCTAAATAGGCAGCTGTTGTCTACTCAGGCTTCTGTATATTTAGTAACTTCAATGGTGTACCACTGGCTGCGTTTGAGTTGACAAGCAAAAACAGGTCCACTGAAGACGAAGTAAGACACAGGATGCAGCCTCCAATCATGTCATTACTTTTGGCACTGAGCTACTGTATTCTACCTGAACAGATCCGTCACACTGCACAAAGCTAGTTAAGTAAAACCATGTATGCATGTTATGCAAGCAAGCACTGTCTACCAAAACCGTGCCAGGCAGCAAATAACATTAGAAAGGATCAGCACTGCTTGTCATGGAGTCATGGAGTATGTGTGTGTAAGGGAAACATGTCACTCTTGATTCTGTATGAATATACGTTTTTTTTTTGTAATTTATTTTGAAAAGTCAGCCAGATTGAGTGCAAACATGTCACTTTTAATTCTCAAAAAATTAGAATATCACAGAAAAGTTTTTTTTGTCATTTATTTTAAGAAGTTAAAACTTTTTAGAGCCAGTGTGAGTGCACACATGTCACTCTTAATTCTACCCGTACCACAGCACACCAGAAAATACTCCTCAGGGTTTTTATGGTAAATCACCACGTGGTGATGTACTGTACCATTAAAAAAAACTGAGGAGCAATTCTGATGTGCAGACTTTTTGTTCTTTTTCCTGACATGCGCTTGTCTGTCCAGCGCCCAGTTTTCATCGCTTTTGCATGTGCTGCCGCGGTACTCTTTATACGGAGTCTAAACCCCCTACCCAGGCCCATACCTGAGAGGTCTTTGGTATTATTTGCCCTCAATGGTGCCTTCAAGGCACTGCTCCCCTCAGTTTAGGGGTAGGATGAGGGTTGAGGGGATTAAGGTTTGGAATAGGGTAAAGGTAGAGGCTTTTAGGCTGTGCTGCCTGGAAGGTGCCGTTGGGGGCAAAAAACACCATTGAGCTACCTGAGACGTGTGTATAGATTCGCTCAGGACGGATCTCGGCTGCCGCGGGGTCTTTGGGCTCCAGTCACTCAGTCAGTCAGTCAGTGGCGAGATCACGTTGGTTGTGGATGTTGGGACAGCCATCACACTCATTATGCATGACATTCAGAGGCCTCTGTTCAACTCGACAACAGCGACTCTGACACTGACAAACAGTTACGGCTTTTTAGACGCATATGAACCCTGCATATGTGTGTGATGTGTGTGTGTGTGTGTGGGTGTGTTTGCATATGTTAGCGTGTGCTTAAATTAAGAGGGTGTGTGTTTGGGTGTGTGGGGGGTCCGTATATCTATACATATGATTGAGTTTGTGTGTGTGTGTGTGTGTGTGCGAGTGTGTGTGTGTGTTTGCATATGTGAGTGTGTGTTTATATGAACAGTGTGTGTGTGTGTGTCTGTCAGTATACTGCAAGTGTGGGTCTGTATATCTATGCATATGATTAAGTTTGTGTGTGTGTGTGTGTGTGTGTTTCTATTTGTGTAGCTAGGTGTATGTGTCTATTTGTATATGTGTATGTTGGGGGGGAGGTATATCCAGCGTGTTTGTTTATTCATGCTAAAAATACAAAACAATACAAGAGCACAATACAACACAATGCAAACATCCAACAACAAGACAACAAGAAGCATGAAACGGTTTTCCCTAAGAAGCAAGAAATGCTTATAACGGGAACCCATAGGCACCCCCCCCCCCCCCCTCCCCACACACACACACACACACTCACACATACTGTACACACACACTGTACAGACACACAAACACCGATACCCTCACACACCACCAATGAGAATCAAGTGTAGGAAGATAACAGCCTCTGCTTAACATTTTTTTTGAAAGCCAAGAAGGACTGGGACATTTTTATAAAGCCTTCAAGCTTGTTCCATATCTGTGGTCCCCTGGAAACAATGCTAAGGCTAGTGCTCTTCAGTCTTCTTACTTTACCAGTTATCATATGTTTATTCCTGGTGTGGTATGTGTGCAGTGGACGAGAGATTGGTATAAGCTCACATAGGCGGGGGTTCATGTTATGTACTACCTGATACATAGCACAGGCGTTGTGATAGATATTGATTTCAGGGATCTTGAGGAGACCATATGAGTAGAACAGTGAAGCTGTAGGAGCATTGTAGTTTGACCAGGATATTGCACGTATAATTTTTTTCTGAAGAGACTGTAACTTTAAAAGATGACTAGGAAATGTATTGCACCAGATGAAATTGCAGTAGGTGATGTGGGGCTCAAACAGGGATTTATAAAGTGTAAGGAGCGCTGAGAGTGGGAGAAAATGTCTTGCTTTGAAAAATAGTCCAACATATTTAGAAAGTTTATTCAATAGTTGGTCAATGTGTCTTTTGAAAGTAATAAATTCATCAATTTCCCGTTGGCCGCACTCCTTGATATCCATCATTTCCTTTCTCCGTCTCCGTGTCACATCCCTTCCTCCTGGCTGGTGCGTTGGCACTCTCCTTGATTAACAGGAACTGTCTGAACCCACAGTGCTGCTCTGGTGAGGGGGGGGGGGGGGGGGGTCTGGGACGTCAGCGTGGAACGTCACTCTTTTATTGACGTCTTCCTTGTTCTTCTCTTTCTGTTCATTCGTCCTTTTTCTCTCTCTCCTCAACCAAATCTCACTCTCTCTCTCTATCTCTCTATCTATCTATCTATCTCTTTCTTTCTTCCTCTCTGCAGTATGTACTGGTTATTTTGTTTTCTCTCCGTGACACTTTCTGTCACTTGCCGTCTGTTGCTCTCTGTTTCTGTGACTGTAAAGCTAGTAGTTGATATATCACTCAGAGACAGAGAAAGACACAGGAAAGAGAGAGAGAGAGAGAGAGAGAGAGAGAGAAAGGGATAGATCCATGAGGGCATATGGAGGAAGAGAGAAAGGGACAGAGGAGTATGAGTCACTCTATTAGATTGGATCCTTGGATGGGGTTTCACATCTCAGACCAGACAGAATTATTTGGAACACCACTTGCATCTTCTGCACACTGCTATGTGTTGGTCAGGGGTCGTTATACGCATTAGAGGAGTGTGTGTGGGGTATCACACATAAAAGCATTTTTGGGTAACACTTTATTTTAATGTGTCACTGTTACAGTGTACCTACCTAGTTAGGTACAGTGGTACAACCTGTGTAACAACATGTACTAGCATTGTACTTGCATTCTGTATTTGTGGTACCTACATATGTGACCCTGTAAAGCGGAACCAGTCGTTTCGATAAAATTAATTCAATTAAGTTATTGTGCTCACGTGAACGGCCATAAACTAAGCTTTCCAACGATATGTATATCGAGGGTATTACACAAACTATCGCTAAGATAACAGCATCCAAAGTTGACATGGTTCTCCTGTCACGATATGCCAGAAGAGGAGAAATCACCTTTTTAAGCGGCGCGTGCACAACGGGAATGACAGCAAATGTGTTGAATCTTCGCCGGGTTTAACAGTCAAAACGTATGTTTTTCCGTGAAATGCGTTCACGATATGAAACTGTAGACTGTATACAGTCGAATTAGGCGAAAACGTGAAATTCAACATTTTAACCCGGAAGTTTGTTATTGTTGATTTTCTCAAAATAACGTTGTGCGCAAAACGACTGATTTCGCTATGAATCGTCACATATAGTTGTTACATTGTAATACCGAGTGCTTTTTCAAAACTTTGCCAATTTGCCTAAATTTTTCATCAGAGGCAAAGGGCTGACCTGAGACCTGCATTTTTGATTATAATATGCTAACATTAATCTTATGAGTGAAACTCGCCACAATTCACTTTGATATAATTCTAAATTCTATTCTAAATTCTAAAATTTAATGTATCCTTCTTTACATAATAGCAAGAGGCGGAGGTGGCAAAACAATCTTCCAAATCTGGGAGGAAAATCTGGCATGGTCATTTTTCAAAAAGGTCCTTGAATTCTCTGCCACCTCTCTTCCATATGAGTGCTGTTTGTTTCCCCTCCCTCTTCCTCTATGTCTTTCATAGCCTATTTGCAGACCTTCTTGAAAATTCAACTGTCACTTGATATATTGGTCTGGGGTTTGTTATAGTGCACTAGAAGTAGGCCTATGCCTTTCAAGCTAACAGCTTATGACCTCAGTGTTTTTTTTTTTCTTAAACGGATAGTTCCGGCCATTGATTATGCCTGGCTGAATCATGTTCAGTGCCGTTGTAAAACCCAGCACAACCCTTCATGTGGACCGCATTTTGTTCTATATTACTGCGCTACCACAAATTGGTGCAAAAGTTAGAGTTGCTGCGTCTCGACGTTGCTTGGCAACCCTTCTGATAGAGGAAATATATTTGTTGGCTGAAGAATGATTATCTATGAACAAATCATTACATTTCTTGTTTGCCGTTCATTTATTTTGTGAAATCTTGCCAGGTATTCTGTATGTGGTAATTTTAGAAAAGCAATAAGCCGCTCGAGTTCAGCTGCGCGTCATGCCTAACAACACCCTTAAGCTGTTCTAAAATCACTGGAACCTGCGGCCTCTCGGGGCTTATTGCTTAATTATGAAGTAGGCCTACATTAACCTCATATGTTGCATGTAAGCGAACAGGTATGACCACGGCTGCAAATGTGTGAAGTACTCATTTTGATTTTGCCGCCCTATCAGATTCTCCAGATCCGCCCCTAGTGCTGGTGTTTTTCCTCTTCCTTATCCTCTCGTATAATTCAAGCAATTAGTCCCGTGAGACTGTGGGTTGCAGAGTCTTTTTCGAACAGCTAAGGGGCGTTGTTAGGCACGGCGTGGCGTTCCTAAACCCCCCACTTAACTGTTCTAAAACGCTCTGTAACCTACGGCTTCACAGGGCTTATTGCTTTTCTAAAACAGTAACTATATGGCAAGGATTCATGAAGTAAACAAAACAAAAATGTAATAATTTATCAATATAATGACATTCTTCCTAACTTCTTTCTAAGAAAGTGAATCCTCAGGTATAATGGTTATCAGGCAACAAGAAGACACAGCTGCTGATCTTTGTTGTGCACGGATGAAGTGTTTTACCATGGCTTTGAATGCAGTTTAGCCAATCATAATCAAAGTCTGAAACTATCCATTTAAGAACACATAATTATCTTCCAGTTACAGGTGTTGAGTTTCAAATAGAATTGTGATATAACTACAAGGGATAATCATATTGTTCATGACATTACCTCATTACTGTATCCTTATGCAAATAATGTGTCTACCCAAACATGGTAGATGCATGTGCATGCATGTCAGGCAAAATGCTTATTGGATTTATGTGGACTTTCACTTTCACATTCAACATTCACATTTACCATACATTTTGTCTGAAAGTACTACATGTAAACCATGAAATCATATTATATAATCATAATTAGATCAACTTTAGCGGTATGGACATCTCCACTTTTTCTTCACTATTTTTTGCCATATGTAGCAATTACTTTCCTAATGTGGAGCGCCACCTGCAGTTTGGGAGCATCCATACTGTGCCGCAAAGGGGATCCTTCAAGAGGAGTACAGGATCGTCCCACTCCTACCCATATTCTACGCGAGCCCCGCTAAAGCTGTGACTCACATAGTGATGCCGCCCATTTAGGATACGTCCAGAGCCAGTTATTGCAGCGTCACTCCCTTGACTGTCTCGAAACATGTGACCGTAATCCCCAAGTAGTCAGTAAACTTCAGACTTCCTCCGCACGGCCCAGGGGGCAATTGGGAGCCGCCATGCTTTAAAATACTTAAATGCGGGGCTTAGAGGAGAAGGCAAGAGGGAGAGAGAGAGAGAGAGAGAGAGAGCGTAGAAAGGAGAGTGCTGATGAGGGTGGCTGTGGAGTGGATGGAGAGAATAAGAGGAGGGGAAGGGGGAGTGAGGTGTGAGGGGAGGGAGAGGGAGAAAGCGAGGGAGAGAGATGATGAAGCGAGAGAAAGAGAGAGAGAGTCTAATAGAGAGAGAAAGAGGAGAGAGATGATGATGAGAGAGAGAGGGAAATGATGAAGAAAGAGAGAGAGTGAGAGAGAGAGAGAAAGAGGGGAGGGAGGGAGAGAGATGAGGTGGGGTTCTTGGGGGTGGTGGTGCTGGGGTTTGTAGCTCAACTGGAAAAGCTGCTTATGCCACAGCAGCAGTGTGCTGACGTTCAGGCCTAGAATAATGTAGCCTGTTAAAGCTAAGTGCTTAGTCAATCGTAGGACTCTCTCTCTCTCTCTCTCTCTCTCTCTCTCTCTCTCTCTCTCTCTCTCTCTCTCTCTCTCTCTCTTTCTTTCTCTCTCTCTCAGCTCCATTAAAAAACATTACTTACTCCATGTGGGGATTTGTATTGGTTCATCACTAAACATGTCTTCTGGCTTAAAATTGAATGTCTTATAACTTTATGCAGTAGCTAGCGTTTGGACGTCGTAATAAGAAAATAACGATGACAGATGCGTCCATACCAAATGAGAGCTAGCATAGATTTCCTCTCGAAGTCAAAAATATATCAGGAGAAAATATGTAACATATGTACTTATGTAAAATGAAATACAACCACGCTAACATAATGTAGCAAGGGTTTAGAAAGGACACAGAGCGACATAGACAGTGAGAGTACATTTCTTGTTGTCCTTACGACTGTGTGTCAAAGTAGATCTCTATCATTGCTAATGCCTCGTGTATTCCCAGGTGAGTCTTGATGATCTCTCTCTCTCTCTCTCGCTCTCTCTCTCTCTCTCTCCCTCTCTCTGCTGCTGCTGCTGCTGCTGTTGCCTCCGAAGAGATAATTTGATAACAGCTCATTTTGGAAGCGAGGCACCACACTGTGTCTTCTGTTCCCTTCCCTGCCTCCTGTTTGAGTTTGTTTTTCTGCGTTGATTTAGGAAAAGGAGTAACATCGGTAATGGGTGGTGTACGTATTCAGTGTTCCAACTAGTGTTCTTTTTCCTCTCACTCCTCCATTTCTTTACATACATATTTACACAATGTCACAGTGCAAGCACACAGACCACCATCAGTGATAGTATTATGTATTTGCAAGATTGTGAGCATAAATGCCAGTTGGTCAATGGTCAGTCTCTTAGACAATAAGCTAATATGGGCCGCGTTTCCCAGATTTGCTAAGAAGCTCTCAAGTGCTAAGAACTTCTTAGGAGTGTTCTTAGAACGTTCTTAGAGCGCTCCTTAGAAGTTCTTGAGCTTCTAAACGAATCTGGGAAACGCTGCTATTGACAATAGTCTAAGGGGTTGTTCATGCAGGAACAATAATTATAACAATAGCGGCAAAAAAGTATCGCTCTACCTAATATGAATGACAGCTTCCACATATAAACTATAATGGTGACGACATGAAGAATAATATAATTGGGGATCACTTTCAGAGGGACTTTGAGATTGATATAAAACTGACAGCCAATCAAAATCCACATGACATGACAGCCAGTCATATTCATCAACATGAGGAGAGACTTTCCTATTCGTTAGTCAGTGTGGATGTTTATATCGTCGGATACAGTTTTCTTTATCGTTAGTGTTCCTGGTGTGAATGTCCAGGCACAACCATTGAATCTTTCCGTCTACAGAGTGTATTAGCAACAATTACCTTCCACTGTAAACAATGAAGCTGAAAGAGCAAAAAAATCAGATCAGTCTTTTATTACTAAACTACTAAACTGGCTGAAACTCTACAGTAAATGGATACCTTAACTACATGTATGAGAAATGGTGGGTTTTGTTGTTACATTTACAGTTTTTTACGATTGTTTACACACTAAAATTATTTTTTTCACACAATTAGCAAAATTTTACTCCAAGGAGCAAAACACCTCCACAGATTTGCACAACATTACACACAATGTCTGCTTCACCCTTTTTGCAAAACATTACACACAGTGATTTGTAAAACTCTACACACATTTCCACACCTTAGACACAGATAAGGATTGTGAGGTTACTTCCTTGTCGTTACAAAGCCCCGGATTGCCAATGACTACACTAATGAACTAATTGGATAATCACATCCACCAGGTGTGTAAGCACACATGTGCAAAATTGAAAACGCAGTACTCAGGTGTGCTATACAGTCTTGCTGCTTTTGCAGTAGTTGCTCTTCAGAGTCAAAGTGTATGTACTTTATGCAGTAGTTTTTATTTGTCTACAGATTTTATTTGTTCAATTGATTTCATTGTTGGTTGAGTACTGTAACTGATTATGGTTAGAAATAATGTAAGTATTGAAAGAAATACTTGACATTCAGTCTACAGCAGTCTTCAGTGTTGTACAGTGCAAGTGCAAGTTTATAGACCTATTTATGTACACTTTCCTTATGTCGAACTAATCATGAAGAATGTTGTGGGTTTGTCACTATTTTTTGGACATCTAAATGATCCCTTACATAACAATGTCTGGACAAAAATCTAGCACATATGCTATTTCCTAATTCTTCTTTTTACAAATGTGTTTTGCATTTATCACTGCAGTGTGAAACTGGCTGCAATAGTGTCTGATCATTGAGGACTGTGTTTGTTAAATGACAACTAATAGCATTTTTACAAATATGTGTATATGTTTTGACTGAAGTGTGTATGTTTTGACTGAAGTGTGTATGTTTTGACTGAAGTGTTTCATTTTGCAAAGAATCTAGGAATTACGCAAACTGAGTGTGGCGTTTGGATAGCTGTGCTTAAATTTTGTTAAAAAGAACTCGGCTTCAAAAATTGTGTGTAAGCAATTGAAAAAAACTGTAATAAAACTGACTCTCTTCTAAGATTCTGATATGTAGCACAGCAGATCATCTGTCTGTTTATCTGTCTAGTCAAGTTCAGAGAAATATAACACAATTTTTCCTCATTCAAAGCATTTGTTACGGGACGGGAACTCTTCTAAACCTGGGTACATCGTCAAGGATTATATTTTAGCTGCAGTACATGAGTATATAATGTGTGTGTGAGTGTGAGTGTGTATGTGTGTGTGTGTGTGTGTGTGTGTGTGTGTGTGTGTGTGTGTGTGTGTGTGTGTGTGTGTGCGTATGTGTGTGTATGTGTGCGTGTGTGTACAGTATGTGTGTGTGTGTGTGCGTATGTGTGTGTGTGTATGTGTGCGTGTGTGTATGTGTGTGTGTGTGTGTGTGTGTGCGTGCGTGCGTGTGTGTGTGTGGTGTGTGTGTGTGTGTGTCCTACGACCTTACAATTCCCAGTAGCAATGCTGAGTAATGAGAGAGATTTAAAGGGAGTGAGTCAGAGGGGGTTTATGCTTCCAAACCCCATCTCTCTCTCTCCCTCTCTTTCTCTCTCTCTCCCTCTCTCTTTCCCTCTCTCTCTCTCTTTCTCTCTCTTCCTCTCTTTTCCCCTCACAGCACAGAAGCTCTTACAAAAAAGTGGCCACCGCAAAAATACGCATTGGACTAGTCTGGAATAAAGCCTCTCCTTGAGTTTGCAAGCAGTTAGAGATAACAAAACCACTAAGATCTGATATAGGTGTGAGTGAGTGTGTGTGTATGCGTATGTGTGTATGTGTGTGTGCGTGTGTGTGTGTGTGTGTGTGCGCATGTGTGTATGTGTGTTGTAAATGGATTCAGTTGTCTTACACATAAGGTCATACCTTGGAGTATGAATAAGTGCTCGAGTTAGTCTGGTGATAAACTGGTGTGTGTTTGTGTGTTTGTGTGTGTGTGTGGGGGGTGGGGGGGGGGGGGGTTGCATCATATAGAGGAGACGTAATGCATCTCTGGAGCAGCTGGAGGGAACCTTAATTGCCTGCGCTGAATTCAAATGATACCGTAATCTCTTCTGGCACCATCATTAATATTTATATATCATAAGGACCACTATTAAAGAGAGCTAGCACACACACATACAGATGCAGGCACACAGACACACACGCACACACACACACACACACACACACACACACACACACACACACACACACACACACACACACACACACACTTGCATACACTAATCTCATCTCATTTCCCAGCACATCTCATATAAATGCAACTGTAGATTTGTCTGCATCGCTGTGTGTGTGTGTGTGTGTGTGCGTGCGTGCGTGTGTGTCTGTGTGTGTGTGTGTATGTGTGTCTGTGTGTGTGTGTGTGTGTGTGTGTGTGTTTGTGTGTGTGTGTGTGTGTCTGTGTGTGTGTGTGTGTCTGTGTGTGTGTGTGTGTGTGTTAGGGCAATCTCTTATTGGAGGTGACAGATGAAATGATTGAGAGAATGTAGAGATGCAAGATGGAAATGAGTCCAGTCTGAGTCACAGCTGTGGAGGGGGCATATAGAAATGTAGCTCCTGTGTGGAGGTACTCCTGGGTGGAGGTACTTGTGTTTTTTGAAGTGTGCTCTTGGGCGTTTTGCCTTTTTGTGAAAGGAAACGACTGGAGACAGATGGGGTGGGATCTGTAAATGACACCAGTTGGACTCGAACCCTGGTGGACCCGTGGACACATTTAACACTGACTCCTTCAGCGGCTAATTCAGCTCTAGTTAGCGAGGTATAGCTAATGTTGCACACAGTAGCTTTACACACAATTCTTTTAGGCTACAGTAACTACTCATGTTTAGGAATCTACGAAAGCAAAGACACCAGAGGTGTGTTTGAACAGTTACATTTGAATGATTTGGTGGTAACATTCCTCCTCACTACCTCCTCAGACTGTTTGTGATTGTTAGCAAACGTTCGCCGAAAACTCAAGGCTAACGGAATAGTGTTTGTAAGCGTTCGCAAACGTTCGCCTATATACATTTGTGAACTTGAACGCACCTCAGGTATACTGGGTGTAATGTAATGTCGAGCAGAGACAAATAGTCTCCTCTTGACCACCAAGTGCTTGAACTCATTGCTATGGAGAGGGGAGGGGGACTCTGAAGCAAAGCATCTGAAGGGCCAGAGCCTTCCCACCTGCTGCGGAAAGACATCACTTGCAAGCATTTGTGAATGAGCTGACCTCCCGCACACCCATCTTTGTGATAACACTAATGAGCTGTCCTGGTCTCCTGGTCTTTTTACTGGCAAGTAGGCCTGGGAAAGGGGGAAAAAAACATCTCTGGAAATATCAGCATGAAAAAGAAAAAAAATCCTTTGCGTGTCTTCTCTTCTGGTTTTGTTTACCTCACGATGAACTGAAAAGGTATTTGTTTTCTTGACAGATTTGATCTGAGACATCTAAGATCTGATGTGAAAACTCATTTGTTAGAGGAAGTATATGATAATGAGACAGACTTTTTTCGGTAAATAAGAGGTTTTTGAGACAGCAGAGAAAGAGAGAGAGAGGGAGACATGCTACGCGCTTAACGTCAACACAACCACCGCTAACTCTCCCTAGGAGACTTAGCGTTCATCAGCGACATTGCACCATCCGTCTCTTCCAGGCTTCTCCTCTCGCCCCCGCTCCTGTTTCCGTGCAGGGGTCTCCCCCCACAGCGCATTCTCATCAGAGGTGTGAGAACCGAATTGAATCTCCGTGGAGGTGGGAGGTTTGTTTCCCCTCCCAACGTCCTTGCACACACACACACACACACACACACACACACACACACACACACACACACACAAGGCAGATGGAAGGATATTTGCTTGAAGCAAGTCCTCCAAAAGCACTTCTCAGTGTCTTGCACCATAAACAAGACCTCTGCTCAAACAATGAAGAACGAGGTGCGTTTCAAGGACAGGAGCATGGATTGAGGTTGAGGTAAAAACAGTGACATCTGTGAGAATGTGTGACATCTTGAAAATGTTACACATCAACAGTGGTGTCCCTGCAGTAGAGGACTTTTTTTTTCTGCCCCAACAAAATGTCACTCTAAAGCCTACCTTACATTGACAGACTTTGACAAGATTTGGGAAAGATTCTTGAAAGATTGTAGTCTCTTATTAACTAATGCCCCTCATTCAAGCTTTACTCAAAAAGACTACAATCTTTCAAGAAAATCTTTCCCAAATCTTGTCAAAGTCTGTCAGTGTAAGGTAGGCTTTAGGTGCATGACAGCTGGGGGGTGGAACACTTGGTCTGGTTGAGATCAGTGTTTTTGCTTGTTCCTGTGGGAGCTTTATCGCTCTTCCTCTGACTAAAATATGAAACCTTGCAGTCAGGTTGGGCATGTTACCAAAGTGTAGTGAGTGTGAAATTTATGGAGGGAGATTTCCATTCGACACCTCACCTGCAAATATATTCAGAATTCATTTTGAGTCTATCAACAGTATTTCCCTGTGGCAGACAGATGTTGGTGAAGTCTTGGTAGTCTCTAGAGGGCAGTTGGTGTAGAGATTGAGCACATCAGTTTGGAGATGGGAAAATTAGTGTAGGATGGGATTGTGTCCTAGCGTCCAATAAGGGTTATCTCATGGACATAGTACGCATTTCATGATGGACATAGTACACATTTCGTGATGGACATAGTACACATTTCGTGATGGACATAGTACGCATTTCGTGAGGGACATAGTACGCATTTCCTCTTATTACCTCGTCAAGTGTATTATTATTGTACAGAAGTGTCAAGTGGAGAAAGTCAAATCTTTTAGGTTAGTACATCAACATTTGACATATTGTACTGTTTATAAGGACAGTTAAATCTTCTTTTCAAACATTTCACATTATATTAAGCTAAAGAAAGTGTTTCAGAGAAAAAAAAAATCTGTATTTTACACATTTGAAACAAAACACATTGAAATATATGGACTCTCATACTCATGTGGTGAACCAAATAGGAACCCCAGCAGATCAGAACCGTAGTAATCGACTGGCCCGACCCAAGCGCTGAGGCTGGAGGAATAGACCTTCAGTACAGTACAGTATTGACCAGTGGTCAAATGAGAACAGACCTCAGTGGGTTTCTCATTACGGCGTGTGTCTGTGTGAGAGTGTTTCCCCCCGCCGACCCAAGCAAATGCCTGAGCTAAAGGCTGTCGGACAGGTTGATGAATGGGCCAGGGCAGCGAGCGCTGAGAGCCAGGATGCTGATGACTACATCCTCCCTAATTGGCACATTTTTAATTGAACGGGAAAAGAGGGGACAGCGAGGAATGACGAAGAAGGGAGAGAGAGCGAGGGAGGAGGGTGAAAGACAGAAAGAAGAATGAGAAATGTCTCAGCTATGAGATAGATGGTGAAAGGGAGATGATGATGAGAAAGGCTATAGCCTATCTCTACAATGAAGACGGTCCTGAACACAATGAAACATAACAACAGGACGACAAGACAACATGCAGCGTCACTTAGTCAAGAAGGCGAGAGTGACTTCAGAGTAACGGATACACAAAAACACTGGCGGCCATTTCTCATTTCCTAATTGAGCTGGTGGAGTAAATTAGACTTTGACTTTTCTTTGCGTAAGGGAGATTAAGGCCTCTTTAAAATCAATGGGACTTAAAGTGCCCCGTTTTCCAACTGCTCGGGTTGATGGGCAGGCTGCGCCGAGGCATGAATCAGCATCTTTAACAGATGGGACCCACGCCTCGTCCTCCCTCTGGAGTGGACACTGGTATCTATCCCGGTCCTTTGGGGATCCATATTTAAGCCCTCGGGTCTTTGTGAGACACAAAAGGACTACCTTCCCCCCCCAGAGTTCAAAAGTGATTGGCACGTTATCACATGTGCCGTAAAAACGAGACCAATCAATGATGCCCGATACAGAACTCTGGAACAGGAGGTTATTTTTAGACTCCTGCTGCATATATTCTTCCTGTTTCTGATCCACAGGAAATGATGTTCATTTCCTCCCGTTTTTTTGGGGCCGACGCTTTGTGACAACTGATAAAGGGGGGACAGTATATGAGAGGGAGGGAAAACTATAAAGGAAGAAAAATCCAAATGAGGGGGGAGAGCGAGGGGGGGAAAAAGGTATTATCTCAATCCCCGACTGTGGCGAACGTCACGTCACTCGCTCGTGCCACCATAGTCACCAAACCCGATCCTTTCAAGGGTAAGAGAGACGACCGGAACCGAGCCTCGGCATTCAGACTCACGGGCCCATTCAAAAGAAACGGGGTGGTGGTGGAAGGAGGAACGTCAAGGGGAGGGGGGAGGTGCCCACTTTGAATATTTCTCATTTCTCACACACACACACACACACACACTCAGCCCTCCGCCAGACTAAAGGCTCCTCAGCACTCGTCCCAAATTGAATGAGAGCAGAAAAAGGAGCAGAGAAAGAATGAATGAATGAAAGAAAGAAGTAAAGACCGAAAAATCCCTGTGCAGCAGAGGGAGAAAAGGGGGGGGGGGGGGGGGGGGGATTTAAAGATCATTTAATAACAGTTTCCCTTATCGTATCACGGCAAGCCCAAACCTAATGGCTCGCCTGTGCTAGGAAAGAAGATCATTTCATGCACGAGGGAATTAAATGAATGCTCGACAAAGTTGGAGTCTGAGTGAACAGAGAGGGAAAATAATGGGAAAATCTCAACTGCTTAAATAACCACATTTATTAATAGACGGAAACTGGGAATGGGTCTTTTGAGAAATGTCTGCAACTACGTGAAATGTGAAGATGTTGCCTCATACATACGCTTCAAATTGCTCCGTGATTGCGTTTATGGTTAGGCTTCAACAATGGCTAACAAGTCTGTGGTTATCTGTAGATAAAAGCTAGCAAGGCTAGCTACTGTGGGATGTCTCTCTTCATCTCTCCCACCTACCCTGAATGAAGCCAGACAAATCTGTGAGCACATTGGAATTTGCTCAGCATGTCCACCTGGCAATTAGCCTAGAAATCTAGACGCATCCTAGCGGCAATGAGTATTTTTTTGCCTAGCGGGATGGTCTACCGTCACACCATTAAGGCCAATCCTGCATCCCACACCGGGTCAGTCGGTCCAATCAGAATGCTCTGTGTACCGAGTCCTTGAATGACGACAGAGCTGCGCGACAGCGAGATAGCAGAACCAGGGGGTCAGGATTTGACTGATTAGCTTCGCCGATTAGCAAAGCACTTCCTCGTCGCCATTTTCCAGAAATACATCATGTCCGGTGCCGTTTTACCTGCGTTTTACTCATGCTGATTGGTGGCTGTTCCACTCTTAGCTCATGCACGAGCTTAGTGTGGGCACGAGCTCTCCTTCTGTATCTTACATCAATCGGTAACCTGGCACTTAATTGGCTAAGTAAAACGGCACCGGAAACAAGCCCCTTGAAACGCCATATTGAAGCCTGAAAAAATCGTTCAATTTTGGCACTTTTCACTAGCCTAGCATTCCCATTGAAATGAATGGGGGCGGGACTTGTTCACTTTCTCCAGTTCTTATAATACCTCCATGAGCAGAACAACCATAGAGAACAACAAAGATGGATGATTGGTCACAAGTGCTGGCCTATTACGTGCAGCGGCAGTTTGAAAGACAACTGTTCATCCCACCCACAGGCTTCAGCTCTGTGAATGGTCCGACTCCAGACTATTTAATGTTTGGCTTGCCAGGCTACCTGGCAATTTGTGTCCTTTTCTGAATCACAAAAAAAACCCCGGAACCAACTATTTATCTGTATGTTGCTACGTTAAAACTATCTTGAATCCTTTCCAAAACACATCTCTCTTGTAAACAAAGGTTTTACATGCAGTTGTGTGTGCACAGGCTTTGGCAGTGTAAACCGTCCTCCTTTGGCTGTCATTGGGCAAAGCCCGCCCTGTACCAGATAAGTGGTTGTGATTGGTTACTGGCTTTTTGGTGATTCGGAAATTGGCTCAAATGGAAGCATTGCCAGACGGATCTGCTGAACAAATTCAATTGCACTTCCAGATATGTCTGGGTTCACCCAGACTAAGTATGCCTTGCATTTACCTTATGAATTAATGCTTAAAGCGTATTGGTTTGATGATTAATAATTAGCTACAATGTATCTCAATCAACACCAGCCAACATTGTAAACACTTAGCAATATGTGCGTGTTCTTCTTCCAGCAAAACCTGTAGCATAGCCCAAGCCCAATTACATGCCCGCAGGTACAGTAAAGTTAAAGGTAAAGTAAAGTAAAGTTAAAAACTGGGATGATAGTGGAAAACACAATTCCAGCTTCTATAAGGATTCAATAATGAATACTGAATATCATATTAAAAGATAATGAATGTGCAGTGAGCAGAATGCAGCTGTATTGAGTCAAGGCTATATGTTTGCCCTATTGAATAACTTGATAGAGAAGACAAACCATTTTGTGGAATGGTGCATCATCGTATGACATTTGTAACAATGTGAAGACAGTCTCAGGTAGCCGGCTACAACAAACTTTGTACTGTGCTTGTACTTGTGCCCTTAGCAAGACACATGGCAAGTTTGAAATCGATTGGCGGAACGGTTTCACAGATATGCGCGACACACACACACACACACAAACGCTCAGACAATGTTCCTGTAATCTAATAAAAAAAAATTGGACTAGCATTTTTGTGTGATAATGCCAGATCCTGCAACATAAACCGGGAAAAAAATGGATATAAGATCATATGCATGGAACACTCTTAAGCCAGTTAATTTACAGTGTTTCCGGTGTAGCCAGGTGCGTTGTAGCCGCCAGCGCTATCATTAATGTAATTGTAGTTTCTACACGGACCCTGTTGAGTGGTGCACATAGTGAATCAGCATGTTACGATGTAGAAGCATTGATGCGTGTGTTCTGTGTTAACATCTTTATTTTAGGGCAAACAATTTAGTGTTGGAGTGAACATGTAAAGAGCAGGATATAACGGAGGACACCATTACAGCACAGCTAATGCTCCCACAGAACTAAATGAGCTATCCAAAGAGCCTTCCGTGCATAAGGTCCATTGTAAGCAGGGGTGTCGCATCCCCTGAAGTTAAAAAATCATGTTCCCTTCACATTTAAAGTCACGCATTCTCTTTCTCTATGCGGTTATCTATTAGCCTTTTTAGCAAGCGGAACTGTTGAGGATCGTGATAGATGAAGGTTTAGGGAACGGAAATCGCCCCGGCAAATCACCTTGAATAGGTTCATCATAGACGCAAATGGCCGATGACACCCTGCCGGGGGATCTGGCGAGACGCGCCATCGACAACGCCAAACC